>NW_028270176.1:6468177-6783733 GCF_037043375.1 Chiloscyllium plagiosum
TCAATGACCACGCAGGACACTCAATGACACACGCAGGACACTCAATGACCCACACAGGACACTCATGACACACGCACGACATTCAATGACCCACGCAGGACACTCAGGACCCACGCACGACACTAATGACCCAGGCAAGACACTCAAAGACCCACACAGGACATTCATGACCCAAGCAGGATTTCCATGACCCACGCAGGACACTCAATGTCCCACACAGGACACTCAATGACCCACGCAGGACACTCAATGACCCACACAGGACACTGATGACCCACGCAGGACAGTCAATGACGCATGCAGGACACTCATGACCCACACAGGACACTCAATGACCCACACAGGACATTCAGGACGCACGCAGGACTCTCAATGACCCACGCAGGACACTCATGGCCCACGCAGGACACTCAATGACAAACACAGGACACCCAGGACCCACGCAGGACACGCAAGGACCCACGCAGGACACTCAATGACCCACACAGGACACTCAATGACCCACGCAGGACACTCAATGATCCACGCAGGACACTCATGGACCTCGCAGGACACTCAATGACCCACGCAGGACACTCATGACCACGCAGGATACTCAATGACCCACGCAGGACACTCATGAACCACGCAGGACATGCAATGACCCACGCAGGTCACTCATGACCCACGCAGGACACTCATGAACCACGCGGGACACGCAATGACCCAAACAGGACACACATGACCCACGCAGGACACTCAATGACCCACACAGGACACTCAATGACCCACACAGGACACTCAATGACACACGCCGGACACTCATGACAAACGCAGGACACTCAATGACCCACACAGGACACTCATGACCCACGCAGGACTTCCATGACCCACGCAAGACACTCAATGACCCACACAGGACACTCAATGACCCACGCAGGACACTCAATGACCCACACAGGACACTCATGACCCACGCACGACACTCAATGACCCACGCTGGACACTCAGGACCCCACGCAGGACACTCAATGACCCACACAGGACACTCAGGACCCACGCAGGACCCTCAATGACCCACACAGGACACTCAGGACCCATGCAGGACACTCAGTGACCCACACAGGACACTCAGGACCCACACAGTACACACAATGAACCACGCAGGACATTCTGTACCCACCTAGGACACTCAATGACCCGCACAGGACACTCAATGACCCACGCAGGACACTTAATAACCCTCATAGGACACTCAATGACCCACGCAGGACACTCAATGACCCACACAGGACACTCATAACCTACGCCGGACACTCAATGACCCACACAGGACACTCAGGACCCACGCAGGACACTCAATGACCCACGCAGGACACTCATGACCCATGCAGGATACTTAATGAACCACGCAGGACACTCATGTCCCATGCAGGACACTCAATGACCCACACAGGACACTCAATGACCCACGTAGGACACTCAATGACCCACAAAGGACACTCAATGACCCACATAGGACAGTCAATGACCACGCAGGACACTCATGATCCACGCAGGACACTCAATGACCCACGCAGGACACTCAATGTCCCATACAGGACACTCATTGACCCACGCAGGACACTCAATGACCCACGCAGGACACTCAATGACCCACAGAGGACACTCAATGACCAACATAGGACAGTCAATGACCACGCAGGACACTCAATGACACACGCAGGACACTCAATGACCCACACAGGACACTCATGACACACGCACGACATTCAATGACCCACGCAGGACACTCAGGACCCACGCACGACACTAATGACCCAGGCAAGACACTCAATGACCCAAACAGGACATTCATGACCCACGCAGGATTTCCATGACCCACGCAGGACACTCAATGTCCCACACAGGACACTCAATGACCCACGCAGGACACTCAATGACCCACACAGGACACTGATGACCCACGCAGGACAGTCAATGACGCATGGAGGACACTTAGTGACCCACACAGGACACTCAATGACCCACACAGGACACTCAGGACGCACGCAGGACTCTCAATGACCCACGCAGGACACTCATGGCCCACGCAGGACACTCAATGACAAACACAGGACACCCAGGACCCACGCAGGACACGCAAGGACCCACGCAGGACACTCAATGACCCACACAGGACACTCAATGACCCACGCAGGACACTCAATGATCCACGCAGGACACTCATGGACCTCGCAGGACACTCAATGACCCACGCAGGACACTCATGACCCACGCAGGATACTCAATGACCCACGCAGGACACTCATGAACCACGCAGGACACGCAATGACCCACGCAGGTCACTCATGACCCACGCAGGACACTCATGAACCACGCGGGACACGCAATGACACACACAGGACACACATGACCCACGCAGGACACTCAATGACCCACACAGGACACTCAATGACCCACACAGGACACTCAATGACCCACGCAGGACACTCATGACAAACGCAGGACACTCAATGACCCACACAGGACACTCATGACCCACGCAGGACTTCCATGACCCACGCAAGACACTCAATGACCCACACAGGACACTCAATGACCCACGCAGGACACTCAATGACCCACACAGGACACTCATGACCCACGCACGACACTCAATGACCCACGCTGGACACTCAGGACCCCACGCAGGACACTCAATGACCCACACAGGACACTCAGGACCCACGCAGGACCCTCAATGACCCACACAGGACACTCAGGACCCATGCAGGACACTCAGTGACCCACACAGGACACTCAGGACCCACACAGTACACACAATGAACCACGCAGGACATTCTGTACCCACCTAGGACACTCAATGACCCGCACAGGACACTCAATGACCCACGCAGGACACTTAATAACCCTCATAGGACACTCAATGACCCACGCAGGACACTCAATGACCCACACAGGACACTCATACCCTACGCCGGACACTCAATGACCCACACAGGACACTCAGGACCCACGCAGGACACTCAATGACCCACGCAGGACACTCATGACCCATGCAGGATACTTAATGAACCACGCAGGACACTCATGTCCCATGCAGGACACTCAATGACCCACACAGGACACTCAATGACCCACGTAGGACACTCAATGACCCACAAAGGACACTCAATGACCCACATAGGACAGTCAATGACCACGCAGGACACTCATGATCCACGCAGGACACTCAATGTCCCACGCAGGACACTCAATGTCCCATACAGGACACTCATTGACCCACGCAGGACACTCAATGACTCACACAAGACACTCAATGGCCAGCATAGGATAGTCAATGACCACGCAGTACACTCAATGACACACGCAGGACACTCAATGACCCACACAGGACACTCATGACCCATGCACAACATTCAATGACCTACGCAGGACACTCAGGACCCACGCACGACACTAATGACCCAGGCAAGACACACAATGACCCACACAGGACACTCATGACCCACGCAGGATATCCATGACCCACGCAGGACACTCAATGTCCCACACAGGACACTCAATGACCAACGCAGGACACTCAATGACCCACACAGGACACTCATGACCCACGCACGACACTCAATGACCCACACAGGTCACTCAATGACCCACACAGGACACTCATGACCCACGCAGGACACTCAATGACCCACGCAGGACACTCATGACCAACGCAGGACACTCAATGACCCACGCAGGACACTCAATGACCCACGCAGGACACTCATGGCCCTCGCAGGACATTCAATGACCCACGCAGGACACACAGGACCCATGCAGGACACGCAATGACCCACGAAGGACACTCATGGCCCTCGCAGGACACTCAATGACCCACTCAGGACACTAAGGACCCACGCAGGAGAGTCAATGTCCCACGCAGGAAACTCATTGACCCACACACGATACTCAATGACCCACACAGGACACTCAGGACCCACGCAGGACACTCAATGACCCACGTAGGACAATCATGACCCACGCAGGGTACTCATGACCCACGCAGGACACTCATCACCCACGCAGGACACACAATGACCCACGCAGGACACTTAATAACCCTCATAGGACACTCAATGACCCACGCAGGACACTCAATGACCCACACAGGACACTCATAACCTACGCCGGACACTCAATGACCCACACAGGACACTCAGGACCCACGCAGGACACTCAATGACCCACGCAGGACACTCATGACCCATGCAGGATACTTAATGAACCACGCAGGACACTCATGTCCCATGCAGGACACTCAATGACCCACACAGGACACTCAATGACCCATGTAGGACACTCAATGACCAACAAAGGACACTCAATGACCCACATAGGACAGTCAATGACCACGCAGGACACTCATGATCCACGCAGGACACTCAATGTCCCACACAGGACACTCAATGACCCACGCAGGACACTCAATGACCCACACAGGACACTCATAACCTACGCCGGACACTCAATGACCCACACAGGACACTCAGGACCCACGCAGGACACTCAATGACCCACGCAGGACACTCATGACCCATGCAGGATACTTAATGAACCACGCAGGACACTCATGTCCCATGCAGGACACTCAATGACCCACACAGGACACTCAATGACCCATGTAGGACACTCAATGACCAACAAAGGACACTCAATGACCCACATAGGACAGTCAATGACCACGCAGGACACTCATGATCCACGCAGGACACTCAATGACCAACAAAGGACACTCAATGACCCACATAGGACAGTCAATGACCACGCAGGACACTCATGATCCACGCAGGACACTCAATGTCCCACACAGGACACTCAATGACCAACGCAGGACACTCAATGACCCACACAGGACACTCATGACCCACGCACGACACTCAATGACCCACACAGGTCACTCAATGACCCACACAGGACACTCATGACCCACGCAGGACACTCAATGACCCACGCAGGACACTCATGACCAACGCAGGACCCTCAATGACCCACGCAGGACACTCAATGACCCACGCAGGACACTCATGGCCCTCGCAGGACATTCAATGACCCACGCAGGACACACAGGACCCACGCAGGACACGCAATGACCCACGAAGGACACTCATGGCCCTCGCAGGACACTCAATGACCCACTCAGGACACTCAGGACCCACGCAGGAGAGTCAATGTCCCACGCAGGAAACTCATTGACCCACACATGATACTCAATGACCCACACAGGACACTCAGGACCCACGCAGGACACTCAATGACCCACGTAGGACAATCATGACCCACGCAGGGCACTCATGACCCACGCAGGACACTCATCACCCACGCAGGACACACAATGACCCACGCAGGACACTTAATAACCCTCATAGGACACTCAATGACCCACGCAGGACACTCAATGACCCACACAGGACACTCATAACCTACGCCGGACACTCAATGACCCACACAGGACACTCAGGACCCACGCAGGACACTCAATGACCCACGCAGGACACTCATGACCCATGCAGGATACTTAATGAACCACGCAGGACACTCATGTCCCATGCAGGACACTCAATGACCCACACCGGACACTCAATGACCCACGTAGGACACTCAATGACCAACAAAGGACACTCAATGACCCACATAGGACAGTCAATGACCACGCAGGACACTCATGATCCACGCAGGACACTCAATGACCCACGCAAGACACTCAATGTCCCATAGAGGACACTCATTGACCCACTCAGGACACTCAATGACCCACACAGGACACTCAATGACCAGCATAGGATAGTCAATGACCACGCAGGACACTCAATGACCCACGCAGGACACTCATGACGCATGCAGGATACTTAATGAACCACGCAGGACACTCATGTCCCATGCAGGACACTCAATGACCCACACAGGACACTCAATGACCCACACAGGACACTCAATGACCCATGTAGGACACTCATTGACCCACAAAGGACACTCAATGACCCACATAGGACAGTCAATGACCACGCAGGACACTCATGATCCACGCAGGACACTCAATGACCCACGCAGGACACTCAATGTCCCATACAGGACACTCATTGACCCACGCAGGACACTCAATGACCCACACAGGACACTCAATGACCAGCATAGGATAGTCAATGACAACGCAGGACACTCAATGACCCACGCAGGACACTCATGACCCATGCAGGATACTTAATGAACCACGCAGGACACTCATGTCCCATGCAGGACACTCAATGACCCACGTAGGACACTCAATGACCCACAAAGGACACTCAATGACTCACATAGGACAGTCAATGACCAACGCAGGACACTCAATGACCCACCTAGGACACTCATAACCTACGCCGGACACTCAATGACCCACACAGGACACTCAGGACCCACGCAGGACACTGAATGACCCACGCAGGACACTCAATGTCCCACACAGGACACTCAATGACCAACGCAGGACACTCAATGACCCACACAGGACACTCATGACCCACGCACGACACTCAATGACCCACAGAGGTCACTCAATGACCCACACAGGACACTCATGACCCACGCAGGACACTCAATGACCCACGCAGGACACTCATGACCAACGCAGGACACTCAATGACCCACGCAGGACACTCAATGACCCACGAAGGACACTCATGGCCCTCGCAGGACACTCAATGACCCACTCAGGACACTCAGGACCCACGCAGGAGAGTCAATGTCCCACGCAGGAAACTCATTGACCCACACATGATACTCAATGACCCACACAGGACACTCAGGACCCACGCAGGACACTCAATGACCCATGTCGGACAATCATGACCCACGCAGGGCACTCATGACCCATGCAGGACACTCATCACCCACGCAGGACACTCAATGACCCACACAGGACACTTAATAACCCTCATAGGACACTCAATGACCCACGCAGGACACTCAATGACCCACCTAGGACACTCATAACCTACGCCGGACACTCAATGACCCACACAGGACACTCAGGACCCACGCAGGACACTGAATGACCCACGCAGGACACTCATGACCCATGCAGGATACTTAATGAACCACGCAGGACACTCATGTCCCATGCAGGACACTCAATGACCCACAAAGGACACTCAATGACCCACATAGGACAGTCAATGACCACGCAGGACACTCATGATCCACGCAGGACACTCAATGACCCACGCAGGACACTCAATGTCCCATACAGGACACTCATTGACCCACGCAGGTCACTCAATGACCCACACAGGACACTCAATGACCAGCATAGGATAGACAATGACCACGCAGGACACTCAATGACACACGCAGGACACTCAATGACCCACACAGGACACTCATGACCCATGCACGACATTCAATGACCCACGCAGGACACTCAGGACCCACGCACGACACTAATGACCCAGGCAAGACACTCAATGACCCACACAGGACACTCATGACCCACGCAGGATTTCCATGACCCACGCAGGACACTCAATGTCCCACACAGGACACTCAATGACCAACGCAGGACACTCAATGACCCACACAGGACACTCATGACCCACGCACGACACTCAATGACCCACAGAGGTCACTCAATGACCCACACAGGACACTCATGACCCACGCAGGACACTCAATGACCCACGCAGGACACTCATGACCAACGCAGGACACTCAATGACCCACGCAGGACACTCAATGACCCACGCAGGACACTCAATGACCCACGCACGACACTCATGATCCACGCAGGACACTCAATGACGCACGCAGGACACTCATGACCCAGGCAAGACACTCAATGACCCACGCAGGACACTCAATGACACACACAGGACACTCATGACCCACGCACGACACTCAATGACGCACACAGGTCACTCAATGACCCACACAGGACACTCAAGGACCCACACAGGACACTCATGACCCACGCACGACACTCAATGACACACACAGGACACACAATAACCCACACAGGACACTCATGACCCACGCACAACACTCAATGACCCACGCAGGACACTCAGGACCCCACGCAGGACACTCAATGAACCACACAGGACACTCAGGACCCACGCAGGACTCTCAGGACCCACACAGTACACACAATGACCCACGCAGGACACTCTGTACCCACCTAGGACACTCAATGACCCGCACAGGACACTCAATGACCCACGCAGGACACTTAATAACCCTCAAAGGACACTCAATGACCCACGCAGGACACTCAATGACCCACACAGGACACTCATAACCTACGCCGGACTCTCAATGACCCACGCAGGACACTCAGGACCCACGCAGGACACTCAATGACCCACGCCGGACACTCATGAACCATGCAGGACACTCAATGACCCACACAGGACACTCAATGACCCTCGCAGGACACTCAATGACAAACAAAGGACACTCAATGACCCACATAGGACAGTCAATGACCACGCAGGACACTCATGACCCACGTATCACACTCAATCACCCACGCAGGACACTGAATGTCCCATACAGGACACTCAATGACCCATGCAGGACACTCAATGACCCACACCGGACACTCAATGACCAACATAGAACAGTCAATAACCACGCAGAACACTCAATGACACACGCAGGACACTCAATGACCCACACAGGACACTCATGACCCACGCACGACATTCAATGACCCACGCAGGACACTCAGGACCCACGCACGTCACGAATGACCCAGGCAAGACACTCAATGACCCACACAGGACACTCATGACCCACGCAAGATTTCCATGACCCACGCAGGACACTCAATGACCCACGCAGGACACTCATGACCCACGCAGGACACTCAATAACCCACACAGGACATTCATGACCCACGCACGACACTCAATGACTCACACAGGACACTCAATGACACACACAGGACACTCAGGACCCACGCAGGTAACCCAATGACCCACGCAGGACACTCAATGACCCACACAGGACACTCAATGACCCACGCAGGACACTCAATGACCCACGCAGGACACTCATGGCCCTCGCAGGACACTCAATGACCCCACGCAGGACACTCATGACCCACGCAGGACACTCAATGACCCACGCAGGACACTCATGAACCACACAGGACGCTCAATGACACACGCAGGACACTCAATGACAAACACAGGACACCCAGGACCCACGCAGGACATGCAAGGACCCACGCAGGACACTCAATGACCCACACAGGACACTCAATGACCCACGCAGGACACTCAATGATCCACGCAGGACACTCATGGACCTCGCAGGACACTCAATGACCCACGCAGGACACTCATGACCCACGCAGGACACGCAATGACCCACGCAGGACACTCATGACCCACGCAGGACACTCAATGACCCACACAGGACACTCAATGACCCACACAGGACACTCAATGACCCACGCAGGACACTCATGACAAACGCAGGACACGCAATGACCCACACCGGAGACTCAGGACCCACGCAGGACACTCAATGATCCAGACACGACACTCAGGAACTACGCAGGACATTCAATCAACCACGCAGGACACTCAGGACCCGCGCAGGACACACAATGAACAACGCAGGACTCTCAGGACCCACGCAGGACAGTCAATGACACACGCAGGACACTCAATGACCCACACAGGACACTCAATGACCCACACAGGACACTCAGGACCCACGCAGGACACTCACTGACCCACGCAGGACACTCAACAACCCACGCAGGACCCTCATGACCCAAGCAGGACACTCAATGACCCACACAGGACACTCATGACCCACGCAGGACAGACAATGACCCATGCAGGACACTTAGTGACCCACACTGGACACTCAGTGACCCACACAGGACACTCAGGACCCACGCAGGACTCTCAATGACCCACGCAGGACACTCATGACCCACGCAGGACACTCAATGACAAACACAGGACACTCAATGAGCCACGCAGGACACGCAAGGACCCACGCAGGACACTCAATGACCCACACAGGACACTCAATGACCCACGCAGGACACTCAATGATCCACGCAGGACACTCATGGACCTCGCAGGAGACTCGATGACCCACGCAGGACACTCATGACCCAGGCAGGACACTCAATGTCCCACGCAGGACACTCATGAACCACGCAGGACATGCAATGACCCACGCAGGACACTCATGACCCACGCAGGACACTCAATGACCCACACAGGACACTCAATGACCCACACAGGACACTAAATGACACACGCAGGACACTCATGACAAACGCAGGACACTCAATGACCCACACAGGACACTCATGACCCACGCAGGACTTCCATGACCCACGCAGGACACTTAATGACCCACACAGGACACTCAGTGACCCACACAGGACACTCAGGACCCACACAGTACACACAATGACCCACGCAGGACACTCAGTACCCACCTAGGTCACTCAATGACCCGCACAGGACAATCAATGACCCACGCAGGACACTTAATAGCCTTCAAAGAACACTCCATGACCCACGCAGGACACCCAATGACCCACACAGGACACTCAGGACCCACGCAGGACACTCAATGACCCACACAGGACACTCAGGACCCACGCAGGACACTCAATGAACCACGCAGGACACTCAATGACCCACACAGGACACTCATACCCTAAGCCGGACACTCAATGACCCACACAGTACATACAATGACCCACGCAGGACACTCATAACCCACGCAGGACACTCAATGACCCGCACAGGACACTCAATGACCCATGCAGGACACTTCTTCCCCCTCAAAGGACACTCAATGACCCACACAGGACACTCATGACCCATGCAGGACAGTCAATGACACATGCCGGACACTTAGTGACCCACACAGGACACTCAGTGACCCACACAGGACACTCAGGACCCACGCAGGACTCTCAATGACCCACGCAGGACACTCATGAACCATGCAGGACACTCAATGACCCACACAGGACACTCAATGACCCACGCAGGATACTCAATGACCCACGCAGGACACTCATGGCCCTCGCAGGACACTCAATGACCCACGCAGGACACTCATGACCCACGCAGGACACTCAATGACCCACGCAGGACACTCATGAACCACACAGGCCGCTCAACGACACACGCAGGACACTCAATGACAAACTCAGGACACCCAGGACCCACCCAGGACACGCAAGGACCCACGCAGGACACTCAATGACCCACACAGGACACTCAATGACCCACGCAGGACACTCAATGATCCACGCAGGACACTCATGGACCTCGCAGGACACTCAATGACCCACGCAGGACACTCATGAACCATGCAGGACACTCATTGACCCACACAGGACACTCAATGACCCACGCAGGACACTCAATGACAAACACAGGACACCCAGGACCCACGCAGGACACGCAAGGACCCACGCAGGACACTCAATGACCCACACAGGACACTCAATGACCCACGCAGGACACTCAATGATCCACGCAGGACACTCATGGACCTCGCAGGACACCAATGACCCACGCAGGACACTCATGAACCATGCAGGACACTCAATAACCCACACAGGGCACTCAATGACCCACGCAGGACACTCAATGACAAACAAAGGACACTCAATGACCCACATAGGACAGTCAATGACCACGCAGGACACTCATGACCCACGCATCATACTCAATGACCCACGCAGGACACTCAATGACCCACACAGGACACTCAATGACCCACGCAGGACACTCAATGATCCACGCAGGACACTCATGGACCTCGCAGGACACTCAATGACCCACGCAGGACACTCATGACCCACGCAGGACACGCAATGACCCACGCAGGACACTCAATGACCCACGCAGGACACTCATGAACCATGCAGGACACTCAATGACCCACACAGGGCACTCAATGACCCACGCAGGACACTCAATGACCCACACAGGACACTCATGACCAACGCACGACATTCAATGACCCACGCAGGACACTCAGGACCCACGCACGACACTAATGAGCCGGGCAAGACACTCAATGACCCACACAGGACACTCATGACCCACGCAAGATTTCCATGACCCACGCAGGACACTCAATGATCCACGCAGGACACTCATGACCCACGCAGGACACTCAGGGATCCACACAGGACACTCATGACCCACGCAGGACACTCACTGACCCACACAGGACACTCAGGACCCACGCAGGACACTCAATGACCCACGCAGGTAACCCAATGACCCACACAGGACACTCAGGACCCACGCGGGACACTCAATGACCCACGGAGGACACTCAATGACACACGCAGGACCCTCATGACCCACGCAGGACAGTCAATGACCCACGCAGGACACTTAGTGACCCACACAGGACACTCAATGACCCACACAGGACACTCAGACCCCACGCAGGACACTCATGGACCTCGCAGGACACTCAATGACCCACGCAGGACACTCATGACCCACGCAGAACACGCAATGACACACGCAGGACACTCATGACCCACGCAGGACACTCAATGACCCACACAGGACGCTCATGACCCACGCAGGACACTCAGGACCCATGCAGGACACTTAGCGACCCACACAGGACACTCAGTGACCCACACAGGACACTCAGGACCCACGCAGGACTCTCAATGACCCACGCAGGACACTCATGAACCATGCAGGACACTCAATGACCCACACAGGACACTCAATGACCCACGCAGAACACTCAATGACCCACACAGGACACTCAATGACCAACATAGAACAGTCAATGACCACGCAGGACACTCAATGACCCACGCAGGACACTTATGGCCCTCGCAAGACACTCAATGACCCACGCAGGACACTCATGACCCACGCAGGACACTCAATGACCCACGCAGGACACTCATGAACCACACAGGACGCTCAATGACACACGCAGGACACTCAATGACAAACACAGGACAGCCAGGACCCACGCAGGACACACAAGGACCCACGCAGGACACTCAATGACACACACAGGACACACAATAACCCACACAGGACACTCATGACCCACGCACAACACTCAATGACCCACGCAGGACACTCAGGACCCCACGCAGGACACTCAATGAACCACACAGGACACTCAGGACCCACGCAGGACTCTCAGGACCCACACAGTACACACAATGACCCACGCAGGACACTCTGTACCCACCTAGGACACTCAATGACCCGCACAGGACACTCAATGACCCACGCAGGACACTTAATAACCCTCAAAGGACACTCAATGACCCACGCAGGACACTCAATGACCCACACAGGACACTCATAACCTACGCCGGACTCTCAATGACCCACGCAGGACATTCAGGACCCACGCAGGACACTCAATGACCCACGCCGGACACTCATGAACCATGCAGGACACTCAATGACCCACACAGGACACTCAATGACCCTCGCAGGACACTCAATGACAAACAAAGGACACTCAATGACCCACATAGGACAGTCAATGACCACGCAGGACACTCATGACCCACGTATCACACTCAATCACCCACGCAGGACACTGAATGTCCCATACAGGACACTCAATGACCCATGCAGGACACTCAATGACCCACACCGGACACTCAATGACCAACATAGAACAGTCAATAACCACGCAGAACACTCAATGACACACGCAGGACACTCAATGACCCACACAGGACACTCATGACCCACGCACGACATTCAATGACCCACGCAGGACACTCAGGACCCACGCACGTCACGAATGACCCAGGCAAGACACTCAATGACCCACACAGGACACTCATGACCCACGCAAGATTTCCATGACCCACGCAGGACACTCAATGACCCACGCAGGACACTCATGACCCACGCAGGACACTCAATAACCCACACAGGACATTCATGACCCACGCACGACACTCAATGACTCACACAGGACACTCAATGACCCACACAGGACACTCAGGACCCACGCAGGTAAACCAATGACCCACGCAGGACACTCAATGACCCACACAGGACACTCAATGACCCACGCAGGACACTCAATGACCCACGCAGGACACTCATGGCCCTCGCAGGACACTCAATGACCCCACGCAGGACACTCATGACCCACGCAGGACACTCAATGACCCACGCAGGACACTCATGAACCACACAGGACGCTCAATGACACACGCAGGACACTCAATGACAAACACAGGACACCCAGGACCCACGCAGGACATGCAAGGACCCACGCAGGACACTCAATGACCCACACAGGACACTCAATGACCCACGCAGGACACTCAATGATCCACGCAGGACACTCATGGACCTCGCAGGACACTCAATGACCCACGCAGGACACTCATGACCCACGCAGGACACGCAATGACCCACGCAGGACACTCATGACCCACGCAGGACACTCAATGACCCACACAGGACACTCAATGACCCACACAGGACACTCAATGACCCACGCAGGACACTCATGACAAACGCAGGACACGCAATGACCCACACCGGAGACTCAGGACCCACGCAGGACACTCAATGATCCAGACACGACACTCAGGAACTACGCAGGACACTCAATCAACCACGCAGGACACTCAGGACCCGCGCAGGACACACAATGAACAACGCAGGACTCTCAGGACCCACGCAGGACAGTCAATGACACACGCAGGACACTCAATGACCCACACAGGACACTCAATGACCCACACAGGACACTCAGGACCCACGCAGGACACTCACTGACCCACGCAGGACACTCAACAACCCACGCAGGACCCTCATGACCCAAGCAGGACACTCAATGACCCACACAGGACACTCATGACCCACGCAGGACAGACAATGACCCATGCAGGACACTTAGTGACCCACACTGGACACTCAGTGACCCACACAGGACACTCAGGACCCACGCAGGACTCTCAATGACCCACGCAGGACACTCATGACCCACGCAGGACACTCAATGACAAACACAGGACACTCAATGAGCCACGCAGGACACGCAAGGACCCACGCAGGACACTCAATGACCCACACAGGACACTCAATGACCCACGCAGGACACTCAATGATCCACGCAGGACACTCATGGACCTCGCAGGAGACTCGATGACCCACGCAGGACACTCATGACCCAGGCAGGACACTCAATGTCCCACGCAGGACACTCATGAACCACGCAGGACATGCAATGACCCACGCAGGACACTCATGACCCACGCAGGACACTCAATGACCCACACAGGACACTCAATGACCCACACAGGACACTAAATGACACACGCAGGACACTCATGACAAACGCAGGACACTCAATGACCCACACAGGACACTCATGACCCACGCAGGACTTCCATGACTCACGCAGGACACTTAATGACCCACACAGGACACTCAGTGACCCACACAGGACACTCAGGACCCACACAGTACACACAATGACCCACGCAGGACACTCAGTACCCACCTAGGTCACTCAATGACCCGCACAGGACAATCAATGACCCACGCAGGACACTTAATAGCCTTCAAAGAACACTCCATGACCCACGCAGGACACCCAATGACCCACACAGGACACTCAGGACCCACGCAGGACACTCAATGACCCACACAGGACACTCAGGACCC
This sequence comes from Chiloscyllium plagiosum, assembly GCF_037043375.1. Taxonomy (NCBI): domain Eukaryota; kingdom Metazoa; phylum Chordata; class Chondrichthyes; order Orectolobiformes; family Hemiscylliidae; genus Chiloscyllium; species Chiloscyllium plagiosum. The sequence goes on from NW_028270176.1 coordinate 6,483,867, forward strand.
ACGCAGGACACTCAATGAACCACGCAGGACACTCAATGACCCACACAGGACACTCATACCCTAAGCCGGACACTCAATGACCCACACAGTACATACAATGACCCACGCAGGACACTCATAACCCACGCAGGACACTCAATGACCCGCACAGGACACTCAATGACCCATGCAGGACACTTCTTCCCCCTCAAAGGACACTCAATGACCCACACAGGACACTCATGACCCATGCAGGACAGTCAATGACACATGCCGGACACTTAGTGACCCACACAGGACACTCAGTGACCCACACAGGACACTCAGGACCCACGCAGGACTCTCAATGACCCACGCAGGACACTCATGAACCATGCAGGACACTCAATGACCCACACAGGACACTCAATGACCCACGCAGGATACTCAATGACCCACGCAGGACACTCATGGCCCTCGCAGGACACTCAATGACCCACGCAGGACACTCATGACCCACGCAGGACACTCAATGACCCACGCAGGACACTCATGAACCACACAGGCCGCTCAACGACACACGCAGGACACTCAATGACAAACTCAGGACACCCAGGACCCACCCAGGACACGCAAGGACCCACGCAGGACACTCAATGACCCACACAGGACACTCAATGACCCACGCAGGACACTCAATGATCCACGCAGGACACTCATGGACCTCGCAGGACACTCAATGACCCACGCAGGACACTCATGAACCATGCAGGACACTCATTGACCCACACAGGACACTCAATGACCCACGCAGGACACTCAATGACAAACACAGGACACCCAGGACCCACGCAGGACACGCAAGGACCCACGCAGGACACTCAATGACCCACACAGGACACTCAATGACCCACGCAGGACACTCAATGATCCACGCAGGACACTCATGGACCTCGCAGGACACCAATGACCCACGCAGGACACTCATGAACCATGCAGGACACTCAATAACCCACACAGGGCACTCAATGACCCACGCAGGACACTCAATGACAAACAAAGGACACTCAATGACCCACATAGGACAGTCAATGACCACGCAGGACACTCATGACCCACGCATCATACTCAATGACCCACGCAGGACACTCAATGACCCACACAGGACACTCAATGACCCACGCAGGACACTCAATGATCCACGCAGGACACTCATGGACCTCGCAGGACACTCAATGACCCACGCAGGACACTCATGACCCACGCAGGACACGCAATGACCCACGCAGGACACTCAATGACCCACGCAGGACACTCATGAACCATGCAGGACACTCAATGACCCACACAGGGCACTCAATGACCCACGCAGGACACTCAATGACCCACACAGGACACTCATGACCAACGCACGACATTCAATGACCCACGCAGGACACTCAGGACCCACGCACGACACTAATGAGCCGGGCAAGACACTCAATGACCCACACAGGACACTCATGACCCACGCAAGATTTCCATGACCCACGCAGGACACTCAATGATCCACGCAGGACACTCATGACCCACGCAGGACACTCAGGGATCCACACAGGACACTCATGACCCACGCAGGACACTCACTGACCCACACAGGACACTCAGGACCCACGCAGGACACTCAATGACCCACGCAGGTAACCCAATGACCCACACAGGACACTCAGGACCCACGCGGGACACTCAATGACCCACGGAGGACACTCAATGACACACGCAGGACCCTCATGACCCACGCAGGACAGTCAATGACCCACGCAGGACACTTAGTGACCCACACAGGACACTCAATGACCCACACAGGACACTCAGACCCCACGCAGGACACTCATGGACCTCGCAGGACACTCAATGACCCACGCAGGACACTCATGACCCACGCAGAACACGCAATGACACACGCAGGACACTCATGACCCACGCAGGACACTCAATGACCCACACAGGACACTCATGACCCACGCAGGACACTCAGGACCCATGCAGGACACTTAGCGACCCACACAGGACACTCAGTGACCCACACAGGACACTCAGGACCCACGCAGGACTCTCAATGACCCACGCAGGACACTCATGAACCATGCAGGACACTCAATGACCCACACAGGACACTCAATGACCCACGCAGAACACTCAATGACCCACACAGGACACTCAATGACCAACATAGAACAGTCAATGACCACGCAGGACACTCAATGACCCACGCAGGACACTTATGGCCCTCGCAAGACACTCAATGACCCACGCAGGACACTCATGACCCACGCAGGACACTCAATGACCCACGCAGGACACTCATGAACCACACAGGATGCTCAATGACACACGCAGGACACTCAATGACAAACACAGGACAGCCAGGACCCACGCAGGACACACAAGGACCCACGCAGGACACTCAATGACCCACACAGGACACTCAATGACCCACGCAGGACACTCATGGACCTCGCAGGATACTCAATGACCCACGCAGGACACTCATGAACCATGCAGGACACTCAATGACCCACACAGGACACTCAATGACCCACGCAGGACACTCAATGACAAACAAAGGACACTCAATGACCCACATAGGACAGTTAATGACCACGCAGGACACTCATGACCCACGCATCACACTCAATGACCCACGCAGAACACTAAATGTCCCATACAGGACACTCAATGACCCACGCAGGACTTCCATGACCCACGCAGGACACATAATGACCCACACAGGACACTCAGTGACCCACACAGGACACTCAGGACCCACACAGTACACACAATGACCCACGCAGGACACTCAGTACCCACCTAGGTCACTCAATGACCCGCACAGGACAATCAATGACCCACGCAGGACACTTAATAACCCTCAAAGAACACTCCATGACCCACGCAGGACACCCAATGACCCACACAGGACACTCAGGCCCCACGCAGGACACTCAATGACCCACACAGGACACTCAGGACCCACGCAGGACACTCAATGAACCACGCAGGACACTCAATGACCCACACAGGACACTCATACCCTAAGCTGGACACTCAATGACCCACACAGGACACTCAGGACCCACACAGTACATACAATGACCCACGCAGGACACACATAACCCACGCAGGACACTCAATGACCCGCACAGGACACTCAATGACCCATGCAGGACACTTAATACCCCTCAAAGGACACTCAATGACCCACACAGGACACTCATGACCCACGCAGGACAGTCAATGACCCATGCCGGACACTTCGTGACCCACACAGGACACTCAGTGACCCACACAGGACACTCAGGACCCACGCAGGACTCTCAATGACCCACGCAGGACACTCATGAACCATGCAGGACACTCAATGACCCACACAGGACACTCAATGACCCACGCAGGACACTCAATGACCCACACAGGACACTCAATGACCAATATAGAACAGTCAATGACCACGCAGGACACTCAATGACCCACGCAGGACACTCATGGCCCTCGCAGGACACTCAATGACCCACGCAGGACACTCATGACCCACGCAGGACACTCAATGACCCACGCAGGACACTCATGAACCACACAGGACGCTCAATGACACACGCACGACACTCAATGACAAATACAGGACACCCAGGACCCACGCAGGACACGCAACGACCCACGCAGGACACTCAATGACCCACGCAGGATACTCAATGACCCACGCAGGACACTCATGGCCCTCGCAGGACACTCAATGACCCACGCAGGACACTCATGACCCACGCAGGACACTCAATGACCCACGCAGGACACTCATGAACCACACAGGACGCTCAACGACACACGCAGGACACTCAATGACAAAAACAGGACACCCAGGACCCACCCAGGACACGCAAGGACCCACGCAGGACACTCAATGACCCACACAGGACACTCAATGACCCACGCAGGACACTCAATGATCCACGCAGGACACTCATGGACCTCGCAGGACACTCAATGACCCACGCAGGACACTCATGAACCATGCAGGACACTCATTGACCCACTCAGGAACTCAATAACCCACGCAGGACACTCATGAACCACACAGGACGCTCAATGACACACGCAGGACACTCAATGACAAACACAGGACACCCAGGACCCACGCAGGACACGCAAGGACCCACGCTAGACACTCAATGACCCACACAGGACACTCAATGACCCACGCAGGACACTCAATGATCCACGCAGGACACTCATGGACCTCGCAGGACACCAATGACCCACGCAGGACACTCATGAACCATGCAGGACACTCAATGACCCACACAGGGCACTCAATGACCCACGCAGGACACTCAATGACAAACAAAGGACACTCAATGACCCACATAGGACAGTCAATGACCACGCAGGACACTCATGACCCACGCATCACACTCAATGACCCACGCAGGACACTCAATGACCCACACAGGACACTCAATGACCCACGCAGGACACTCAATGATCCACGCAGGACACTCATGGACCTCGCAGGACACTCAATGACCCACGCAGGACACTCATGACCCACGCAGGACACTCATGAACCATGCAGGACACTCAATGACCCACACAGGGCACTCAATGACCCACGCAGGACACTCAATGACAAACAAAGGACACTCAATGACCCACATAGGACAGTCAATGACCACGCAGGACACTCATGACCCACGCATCACACTCAATGACCCACGCAGGACACTGAATGTCCCATACAGGACACTCAATGACCCATGCAGGACTCTCAATGACCCACACAGGACACTCAATGACCAACATAGAACAGTCAATGTCCACGCAGGCCACTCAATGACACACGCAGGACACTCAATGACCCACACAGGACACTCATGACCAACGCACGACATTCAATGACCCACGCAGGACACTCAGGACCCACGCACGACACTAATGAGCCAGGCAAGACACTCAATGACCCACACAGGACACTCATGACCCACGCAAGATTTCCATGACCCACGCAGGACACTCAATGACCCACGCAGGACACTCATGACCCACGCAGGACACTCAGGGATCCACACAGGACACTCATGACCCACGCAGGACACTCACTGACCCATACAGGACACTCAGGACCCACGCAGGACACTCAATGACCCACGCAGGTAACCCAATGACCCACACAGGACACTCAGGACCCACGCGGGACACTCAATGACCCACGGAGGACACTCAATGACCCACGCAGGACCCTCATGACCCACGCAGGACAGTCAATGACCCACGCAGGACACTTAGTGACCCACACAGGACACTCAATGACCCACACAGGACACTCAGACCCCACGCAGGACACTCAATGATCCACGCAGGACACTCATGGACCTCGCAGGACACTCAATGACCCACGCAGGACACTCATGACCCACGCAGAACACGCAATGACCCACGCAGGACACTCATGACCCACGCAGGACACTCAATGACCCATACAGAACAATCATGACCCACGCAGGACACTCAGGACCCATGCAGGACACTTAGCGACCCACACAGGACACTCAGTGACCCACACAGGACACTCAGGACCCACGCAGGACTCTCAATGACCCACGCAGGACACTCATGAACCATGCAGGACACTCAATGACCAACATAGAACAGTCAATGACCACGCAGGACACTCAATGACCCACGCAGGACACTTATGGCCCTCGCAAGACACTCAATGACCCACGCAGGACACTCATGACCCACGCAGGACACTCAATGACCCACGCAGGACACTCATGAACCACACAGGACGCTCAATGACACACGCAGGACACTCAATGACAAACACAGGACAGCCAGGACCCACGCAGGACACGCAAGGACCCACGCAGGACACTCAATGACCCACACAGGACACTCAATGACCTACGCAGGACACTCATGGACCTCGCAGGATACTCAATGACCCACGCAGGACACTCATGAACCATGCAGGACACTCAATGACCCACACAGGACACTCAATGACAAACAAAGGACACTCAATGACCCACATAGGACAGTTAATGACCACGCAGGACACTCATGACCCACGAATCACAATCAATGACCCACGCAGGACACTAAATGTCCCATACAGGACACTCAATGACCCATGCAGGACACTCAATGACCCACACAGGACACTCAATGACCAACATAGGACAGTCAATGACCAGGCAGGACACTCAATGACCAACGCAGGACACTCAATGACCCACAGGACACTCATGACCCACGCCCGACATTCAATGACCCACGCAGGACACTCAGGACCCACGCACGACACTAATGACCCAGGCAAGACACTCAATGACCCACACAGGACACTCATGACCCACGCAAGATTTCCATGACCCACGCAGGACACTCAATGACCCACGCAGGTCACTCATGACCCACGCAGGACACACAGAGATCCACACAGGACACTCATGACCCACGCACGACACTCAATGACCCACACAGGACACTCAATGACCCACACAGGACACTCAGGACCCACGCAGGTAACCCAATGACCCACGCAGGACACTCATGAACCACACAGGACGCTCAATGACACACGCAGGACACTCAATGACAAACACAGGACACCCAGGACCCACGCAGGACATGCAAGGACCAACGCAGGACACTCAATGACCCACACAGGACACTCAATGACCAACGCAGGACACTCAATGATCCACGCAGGACACTCATGGACCTCGCAGGACACTCAATGACCCACACAGGACACTCATGACCCACGCAGGACACGCAATGACCCACGCAGGACACTCATGACCCACGCAGGACACTCAATGACCCACACAGGTCACTCAATGACCCACGCAGGACACTCAATGACCCACACAGGATACTCAGTGACCCACACAGGACACTCAGGACCCACGCAGGACTCTCAATGACCCACGCAGGACACTCATGAACCATGCAGGACACTCAATGACCCACACAGGACACTCAATGACCCACGCAGGACACTCAATGACAAACAAAGGACACTCAATGACCCACATAGGACAGTCAATGACCACGCAGGACACCCATGACCCACGCATCACACTCAATGACCCACGCAGGACACTGAATGTCCCATACAGAACACTCAATGACCCATGCAGGACACTCAATGACCCACACAGGACACTCAATGACCAACATAGAACAGTCAATGACCACGCAGGACACTCAATGACCCACGCAGGACACTCATGGCCCTCGCAGGACACTCAATGACCCACGCAGGACACTCATGACCCACGCAGGACACTCAATGACCCACGCAGGACACTCATGAACCACACAGGACGCTCAATGACACACGCAGGACACTCAATGACAAACACAGGACACCCAGGACCCACGCAGGACACGCAAGGACCAACGCAGGACACTCAATGACCCACACAGGACACTCAATGACCCACGCAGGACACTCAATGATCCACGCAGGACACTCATGGACCTCGCAGGACACTCAATGACCCACGCAGGACACTCATGACCCACGCAGGACACGCAATGACCCACGCAGGACACTCATGACCCACGCAGGACACTCAATGACCCACACAGGACACTCAATGACCCACACAGGACACTCAATGACCCACGCAGGACACTCATGACAAACGCAGTACACGCAATGACCCACATCGGACACTCAGGACCCACGCAGGACACTCAATGATCCAGACATGACACTCAGGAACTACGCAGGAAACTCAATGAACCACGCAGGACACTCAATGACCCACGCAGGACACTCAATGACGCACAAAGTACACTCAGGACCCGCGCAGGACACACAATGAACAACGCAGGACACTCAGGACCCACGCAGGACACTCAATGACACACGCAGGACACTCAATGACCCACACAGGACACTCAATGACCCACACAGGACACTCAGGACACACGCAGGACACTCAATGACCCACGCAGGACACTCAACAACCCACGCAGGACCCTCATGACCCAAGCAGGACACTCAATGACCCACACAGGACACTCATGACCCACGCAGGACAGTCAATGACCCATGCAGGACACTTAGTGACCCACACAGGACACTCAGTGACCCACACAGGACACTCAGGACCCACGCAGGACTCACAATGACCAACGCAGGACACTCTTGAACCACGCAGGACACTCAATGACAAACACAGGACACCCAGGACCCATGCAGGACACGCAAGGACCCACGCAGGACACTCAATGACAAACACAGGACACTCAATGACCCACGCAGGACACTCAATGATCCACGCAGGACACTCATGGACCTCGCAGGACACTCAATGACCCACGCAGGATACTCATGACCCAGGCAGGACACTCAATGACCCATGCAGGACACTCATGAACCACGCAGGACATGCAATGACCCACGCAGGACACTCATGACCCACGCAGGACACTCAATGACCCACACAGGACACTCAATGACCCACACAGGACACTCAATGACACACGCAGGACACTCATGACAAACGCAGGACACTCAATGACCCACACAGGACACTCATGACCCACGCAGGACTTCCATGACCCACACAGGACACTCAATGACCCACACAGGACACTCAATGACACACGCAGGACACTCATGACAAACGCAGGACACTTAATGACCCACACAGGACACTCATAACCTAGGCCGGACACTCAATGACCCACACAGGACCCACACAGTACATACAATGACCCACGCAGGACACTTAATAACCCTCAAAGAACACTCCATGACCCACGCAGGACACCCAATGACCCACACAGGACACTCATAACCTACGCCGGACACTCAATGACCCACACAGGACACTCATGACAAACGCAGGACACTCAATGACCCACGCAGGACACTCATGACCCACGCAGGACACTCAATGACCCACACAGGACACTCAATGACCCACACAGGACACTCAATGACACACGCAGGACACTCATGACAAACGCAGGACACTTAATGACCCACACAGGACACTCATAACCTAGGCCGGACACTCAATGACCCACACAGGACCCACACAGTACATACAATGACCCACGCAGGACACTTAATAACCCTCAAAGAACACTCCATGACCCACGCAGGACACCCAATGACCCACACAGGACACTCATAACCTACGCCGGACACTCAATGACCCACACAGGACACTCAGGACCCACGCAGGACACTCAATGAACCACGCAGGACACTCATGACCCAGGCAAGACACTCAATGGCCCACACAGGACACTCATGACCCACGCAGGATTTCCATGACCTACGCAGGACACTCAATGTCCCACACAGGACACTCAATGACCCACGCAGGACACTCAATGACCCACACAGGACACTCATGACCCACGCACGACACTCAATGACCCACACAGGTCACTCTATGACCCACACAGGACACTCAATGACCCACGCAGGACACTCAATGACCCACAAAGGACACTCATGACCCACGCAGGACACTCAATGACCCACGCAGGACACTCATGAACCATACAGGACACTCAATGACCTACACAGGACACTCAATGACCCACGCAGGACACTGAATGACCTACACAGGACACTCATGACCCACGCAGGACACTCAATGACCCACACAGGACACTCAATGACCCACGCAGGACACTCAATGACCCATGCAGGACTCTCAATGACCCACGCAGGACACTCAATGACCCACACAGGACACTCATGACCAACGCACGACATTCAATGACCCACGCAGGACACTCAGGACCCACGCACGACACTAATGAGCCAGGCAAGACACTCAATGACCCACACAGGACACTCATGACCCACGCAAGATTTCCATGACCCACGCAGGACACTCAAGGACCCACGCAGGACACTCATGACCCACGCAGGATACTCAGGGATCCACACAGGACACTCATGACCCACGCAGGACACTCACTGACCCATACAGGACACTCAGGACCCACGCAGGACACTCAATGACCCACGCAGGTAACCCAATGACCCACACAGGACACTCAGGACCCACGCGGGACACTCAATGACCCACGGAGGACACTCAATGACCCACGCAGGACCCTCATGACCCACGCAGGACAGTCAATGACCCACGCAGGACACTTAGTGACCCACACAGGACACTCAATGACCCACACAGGACACTCAGACCCCACGCAGGACACTCAATGATCCACGCAGGACACTCATGGACCTCGCAGGACACTCAATGACCCACGCAGGACACTCATGACCCACGCAGAACACGCAATGACCCACGCAGGACACTCATGACCCACGCAGGACACTCAATGACCCACACAGGACACTCATGACCCACGCAGGACACTCAGGACCCATGCAGGACACTTAGCGACCCACACAGGACACTCAGTGACCCACACAGGACACTCAGGACCCACGCAGGACTCTCAATGACCCACGCAGGACACTCATGAACCATGCAGGACACTCAATGACCAACATAGAACAGTCAATGACCACGCAGGACACTCAATGACCCACGCAGGACACTTATGGCCCTCGCAAGACACTCAATGACCCACGCAGGACACTCATGACCCACGCAGGACACTCAATGACCCACGCAGGACACTCACGAACCACACAGGACGCTCAATGACACACGCAGGACACTCAATGACAAACACAGGACAGCCAGGACCCACGCAGGACACGCAAGGACCCACGCAGGACACACAATGACCCACACAGGACACTCAATGACCCACGCAGGACACTCATGGACCTCGCAGGATACTCAATGACCCACGCAGGACACTCATGACCCACGCAGGACACTCAATGACCCACACAGGACACTCAATGACCCACACAGGACACTCAATGACCCACGCAGGACACTCAATGACAAACAAAGGACACTCAATGACCCACATAGGACAGTTAATGACCACGCAGGACACTCATGACCCACGCATCACAATCAATGACCCACGCAGGACACTAAATGTCCCATACAGGACACTCAATGACCCATGCAGGACACTCAATGACCCACACAGGACACTCAATGACCAACATAGGACAGTCAATGACCACGCAGGACACTCAATGACCCACGCAGGACACTCAATGACCCACAGGACACTCATGACCCACGCACGACATTCAATGACCCACGCAGGACACTCAGGACCCACGCACGACACTAATGACCCAGGCAAGACACTCAATGACCCACACAGGACACTCATGACCCACGCAAGATTTCCATGACCCACGCAGGACACTCAATGACCCACGCAGGACACTCATGACCCACGCAGGACACACAGGGATCCACACAGGACACTCATGACCCACGCAAGATTTCCATGACCCACGCAGGACACTCAATGACCCACGCAGGACACTCATGACCCACGCAGGACACACAGGGATCCACACAGGACACTCATGACCCACGCACGACACTCAATGACCCACACAGGACACTCAATGACCCACACAGGACACTCAGGACCCACGCAGGTAACCCAATGACCCACGCAGGACACTCATGAACCACACAGGATGCTCAATGACACACGCAGGACACTCAATGACAAACACAGGACACCCAGGACCCACGCAGGACACGCAAGGACCAACGCAGGACACTCAATGACCCACACAGGACACTCAATGACCCACGCAGGACACTCAATGATCCACGCAGGACACTCATGGACCTCGCAAGACACTCAATGACCCACGGAGGACACTCATGACCCACGCAGGACACGCAATGACCTACGCAGGACACTCATGACCCACGCAGGACACTCAATGACCCACACAGGACACTCAATGACCCACACAGGACACTCAGGACCCACGCAGGTAACCCAATGACCCACGCAGGGCACTCAATGACCCACACAGGACACTCAATGACCCACGCAGGACACTCAATGACCCACGCAGGACACTCATGGCCCTCGCAGGACACTCAATGACCCACGCAGGACACTCATGAACCACACAGGACGCTCAATGACACACGCAGGACACTCAATGACAAACACAGAACATCCAGGACCCACGCAGGACACGCAAGGACCCACGCAGGACACTCAATGACCCACACAGGACACTCAATGACCCACGCAGGACACTCAATGATCCACGCAGGACACTCATGGACCTCGCAGGACACTCAATGACCCACGCAGGACACTCATGACCCACGCAGGACACGCAATGACCCACGCAGGACACTCATGACCCACGCAGGACACTCAATGACCCACACAGGACATTCATGACCCACGCAGGACAGTCAATGACCCATGCAGGACACTTAGTGACCCACACATGATACTCAGTGACCCACACAGGACACTCAGGACCCACGCAGGACTCTCAATGACCCACGCAGGACACTCATGAACCATGCAGGACACTCAATGACCCACACAGGACACTCAATGACCCACGCAGGACACTCAATGACAAACAAAGGACACTCAATGACCCACATAGGACAGTCAATGACCACGCAGGACACTCATGACCCACGCATCACTCTCAATGACCCACGCAGGACACTGAATGTCCCATACAGAACACTCAATGACCCATGCAGGACACTCAATGACCCACACAGGACACTCAATGACCAACATAGAACAGTCAATGACCACGCAGGACACTCAATGACCCACGCAGGACACTCATGGCCCACGCAGGACACTCATGACCCACGCAGGACACTCAATGACCCACGCAGGACACTCATGAACCACACAGGACGCTCAATGACACACGCAGGACACTCAATGACAAACACAGGACACCCAGGACCCACGCAGGACACGCAAGGACCAACGCAGGACACTCAATGACCCACACAGGACACTCAATGACCCACGCAAGACACTCAATGATCCACGCAGGACACTCATGGACCTCGCAGGACACTCAATGACCCACGCAGGACACTCATGACCCACGCAGGACACGCAATGACCCACGCAGGACACTCATGACCCACGCAGGACACTCAATGACCCACACAGGACACTCAATGACCCACACAGGACACTCAATGACCCACGCAGGACACTCATGACAAACGCAGTACACGCAATGACCCACATCGGACACTCAGGACCCACGCAGGACACTCAATGATCCAGACACGACACTCAGGAACTACGCAGGAAACTTAATGAACCACGCAGGACACTCAATGACCCACGCAGGACACTCAATGACGCACAAAGTACACTCAGGACCCGCGCAGGACACACAATGAACAACGCAGGACACTCAGGACCCACGCAGGACAGTCAATGACACACGCAGGACACTCAATGACCCACACAGGACACTCAATGACCCACACAGGACACTCAGGACACACGCAGGACACTCAATGACCCACGCAGGACACTCAACAACCCACGCAGGACCCTCATGACCCAAGCAGGACACTCAATGACCCACACAGGACACTCATGACCCACGCAGGACAGTCAATGACCCATGCAGGACACTTAGTGACCCACACAGGACACTCAGTGACCCACACAGGACACTCAGGACCCACGCAGGACTCACAATGACCCACGCAGGACACTCTTGAACCACGCAGGACACTCAATGACAAACACAGGACACCCAGGACCCATGCAGGACACGCAAGGGCCCACGCAGGATACTCAATGACACACACAGGACACTCAATGACCCACGCAGGACACTCAATGATCCACGCAGGACACTCATGGACCTCGCAGGACACTCAATGACCCACGCAGGACACTCATGACCCAGGCAGGACACTCAATGACCCACGCCGGACACTCATGAACCATGCAGGACATGCAATGACCCACGCAGGACACTCATGACCCACGCAGGACACTCAATGACCCACACAGGACACTCAATGACCCACACAGGACACTCAATGACACACGCAGGACACTCATGACAAACGCAGGACACTCAATGACCCACACAGGACACTCATGACCCACGCAGGACTTCCATGACCCACGCAGGACACTTAATGACCCACACAGGACACTCATAACCGAGGCCGGACACTCAATGACCCACACAGGACCCGCACAGTACATACAATGACCCACGCAGGACACTTAATAACCCTCAAAGAACACTCCATGACCCACGCAGGACACCCAATGACCCACACAGGACACTCATAACCTATGCCGGACACTCAATGACCCACACAGGACACTCAGGACCCACGCAGGACACTCAATGAACCACGCAGGACACTCAATGATCCACGCAGGACACTCATGGACCTCGCAGGACACTCAATGACCCACGCAGGACACTCATGACCCACGCAGAACACGCAATGACCCACGCAGGACACTCATGACCCACGCAGGACACTCAATGACCCACACAGGACACTCATGACCCACGCAGGACACTCAGGACCCATGCAGGACACTTAGCGACCCACACAGGACACTCAGTGACCCACACAGGACACTCAGGACCCACGCAGGACTCTCAATGACCCACGCAGGACACTCATGAACCATGCAGGACACTCAATGACCAACATAGAACAGTCAATGACCACGCAGGACACTCAATGACCCACGCAGGACACTTATGGCCCTCGCAAGACACTCAATGACCCACGCAGGACACTCATGACCCACGCAGGACACTCAATGACCCACGCAGGACACTCACGAACCACACAGGACGCTCAATGACACACGCAGGACACTCAATGACAAACACAGGACAGCCAGGACCCACGCAGGACACGCAAGGACCCACGCAGGACACACAATGACCCACACAGGACACTCAATGACCCACGCAGGACACTCATGGACCTCGCAGGATACTCAATGACCCACGCAGGACACTCATGACCCACGCAGGACACTCAATGACCCACACAGGACACTCAATGACCCACACAGGACACTCAATGACCCACGCAGGACACTCAATGACAAACAAAGGACACTCAATGACCCACATAGGACAGTTAATGACCACGCAGGACACTCATGACCCACGCATCACAATCAATGACCCACGCAGGACACTAAATGTCCCATACAGGACACTCAATGACCCATGCAGGACACTCAATGACCCACACAGGACACTCAATGACCAACATAGGACAGTCAATGACCACGCAGGACACTCAATGACCCACGCAGGACACTCAATGACCCACAGGACACTCATGACCCACGCACGACATTCAATGACCCACGCAGGACACTCAGGACCCACGCACGACACTAATGACCCAGGCAAGACACTCAATGACCCACACAGGACACTCATGACCCACGCAAGATTTCCATGACCCACGCAGGACACTCAATGACCCACGCAGGACACTCATGACCCACGCAGGACACACAGGGATCCACACAGGACACTCATGACCCACGCAAGATTTCCATGACCCACGCAGGACACTCAATGACCCACGCAGGACACTCATGACCCACGCAGGACACACAGGGATCCACACAGGACACTCATGACCCACGCACGACACTCAATGACCCACACAGGACACTCAATGACCCACACAGGACATTCAGGACCCACGCAGGTAACCCAATGACCCACGCAGGACACTCATGAACCACACAGGACGCTCAATGACACACGCAGGACACTCAATGACAAACACAGGACACCCAGGACCCACGCAGGACACGCAAGGACCAACGCAGGACACTCAATGACCCACACAGGACACTCAATGACCCACGCAGGACACTCAATGATCCACGCAGGACACTCATGGACCTCGCAAGACACTCAATGACCCACGGAGGACACTCATGACCCACGCAGGACACGCAATGACCTACGCAGGACACTCATGACCCACGCAGGACACTCAATGACCCACACAGGACACTCAATGACCCACACAGGACACTCAGGACCCACGCAGGTAACCCAATGACCCACGCAGGGCACTCAATGACCCACACAGGACACTCAATGACCCACGCAGGACATTCAATGACCCACGCAGGACACTCATGGCCCTCGCAGGACATTCAATGACCCACACAGGACACTCATGAACCACACAGGACGCTCAATGACACACGCAGGACACTCAAT
This sequence comes from Chiloscyllium plagiosum, assembly GCF_037043375.1. Taxonomy (NCBI): domain Eukaryota; kingdom Metazoa; phylum Chordata; class Chondrichthyes; order Orectolobiformes; family Hemiscylliidae; genus Chiloscyllium; species Chiloscyllium plagiosum. Next base: position 6,500,020 of record NW_028270176.1, read on the forward strand.
GACAAACACAGAACATCCAGGACCCACGCAGGACACGCAAGGAGCCACGCAGGACACTCAATGACCCACACAGGACACTCAATGACCCACGCAGGACACTCAATGATCCACGCAGGACACTCATGGACCTCGCAGGACACTCAATGACCCACGCAGGACACTCATGACCCACGCAGGACACGCAATGACCCACGCAGGACACTCATGACCCACGCAGGACACTCAATGACCCACACAGGACATTCATGACCCACGCAGGACAGTCAATGACCCATGCAGGACACTTAGTGACCCACACATGATACTCAGTGACCCACACAGGACACTCAGGACCCACGCAGGACTCTCAATGACCCACGCAGGACACTCATGAACCATGCAGGACACTCAATGACCCACACAGGACACTCAATGACCCACGCAGGACACTCAATGACAAACAAAGGACACTCAATGACCCACATAGGACAGTCAATGACCACGCAGGACACTCATGACCCACGCATCACTCTCAATGACCCACGCAGGACACTGAATGTCCCATACAGAACACTCAATGACCCATGCAGGACACTCAATGACCCACACAGGACACTCAATGACCAACATAGAACAGTCAATGACCACGCAGGACACTCAATGACCCACGCAGGACACTCATGGCCCTCGCAGGACACTCATGACCCACGCAGGACACTCAATGACCCACGCAGGACACTCATGAACCACACAGGACGCTCAATGACACACGCAGGACACTCAATGACAAACACAGGACACCCAGGACCCACGCAGGACACGCAAGGACCAACGCAGGACACTCAATGACCCACACAGGACACTCAATGACCCACGCAGGACACTCAATGATCCACGCAGGACACTCATGGACCTCGCAAGACACTCAATGACCCACGCAGGACACTCATGACCCACGCAGGACACTCAATGACCCACGCAGGACACTCACGAACCACACAGGACGCTCAATGACACACGCAGGACACTCAATGACAAACACAGGACAGCCAGGACCCACGCAGGACACGCAAGGACCCACGCAGGACACACAATGACCCACACAGGACACTCAATGACCCACGCAGGACACTCATGGACCTCGCAGGATACTCAATGACCCACGCAGGACACTCATGACCCACGCAGGACACTCAATGACCCACACAGGACACTCAATGACCCACACAGGACACTCAATGACCCACGCAGGACACTCAATGACAAACAAAGGACACTCAATGACCCACATAGGACAGTTAATGACCACGCAGGACACTCATGACCCACGCATCACAATCAATGACCCACGCAGGACACTAAATGTCCCATACAGGACACTCAATGACCCATGCAGGACACTCAATGACCCACACAGGACACTCAATGACCAACATAGGACAGTCAATGACCACGCAGGACACTCAATGACCCACGCAGGACACTCAATGACCCACAGGACACTCATGACCCACGCACGACATTCAATGACCCACGCAGGACACTCAGGACCCACGCACGACACTAATGACCCAGGCAAGACACTCAATGACCCACACAGGACACTCATGACCCACGCAAGATTTCCATGACCCACGCAGGACACTCAATGACCCACGCAGGACACTCATGACCCACGCAGGACACACAGGGATCCACACAGGACACTCATGACCCACGCAAGATTTCCATGACCCACGCAGGACACTCAATGACCCACGCAGGACACTCATGACCCACGCAGGACACACAGGGATCCACACAGGACACTCATGACCCACGCACGACACTCAATGACCCACACAGGACACTCAATGACCCACACAGGACACTCAGGACCCACGCAGGTAACCCAATGACCCACGCAGGACACTCATGAACCACACAGGATGCTCAATGACACACGCAGGACACTCAATGACAAACACAGGACACCCAGGACCCACGCAGGACACGCAAGGACCAACGCAGGACACTCAATGACCCACACAGGACACTCAATGACCCACGCAGGACACTCAATGATCCACGCAGGACACTCATGGACCTCGCAAGACACTCAATGACCCACGGAGGACACTCATGACCCACGCAGGACACGCAATGACCTACGCAGGACACTCATGACCCACGCAGGACACTCAATGACCCACACAGGACACTCAATGACCCACACAGGACACTCAGGACCCACGCAGGTAACCCAATGACCCACGCAGGGCACTCAATGACCCACACAGGACACTCAATGACCCACGCAGGACACTCAATGACCCACGCAGGACACTCATGGCCCTCGCAGGACACTCAATGACCCACGCAGGACACTCATGAACCACACAGGACGCTCAATGACACACGCAGGACACTCAATGACAAACACAGAACATCCAGGACCCACGCAGGACACGCAAGGAGCCACGCAGGACACTCAATGACCCACACAGGACACTCAATGACCCACGCAGGACACTCAATGATCCACGCAGGACACTCATGGACCTCGCAGGACACTCAATGACCCACGCAGGACACTCATGACCCACGCAGGACACGCAATGACCCACGCAGGACACTCATGACCCACGCAGGACACTCAATGACCCACACAGGACATTCATGACCCACGCAGGACAGTCAATGACCCATGCAGGACACTTAGTGACCCACACATGATACTCAGTGACCCACACAGGACACTCAGGACCCACGCAGGACTCTCAATGACCCACGCAGGACACTCATGAACCATGCAGGACACTCAATGACCCACACAGGACACTCAATGACCCACGCAGGACACTCAATGACAAACAAAGGACACTCAATGACCCACATAGGACAGTCAATGACCACGCAGGACACTCATGACCCACGCATCACTCTCAATGACCCACGCAGGACACTGAATGTCCCATACAGAACACTCAATGACCCATGCAGGACACTCAATGACCCACACAGGACACTCAATGACCAACATAGAACAGTCAATGACCACGCAGGACACTCAATGACCCACGCAGGACACTCATGGCCCTCGCAGGACACTCATGACCCACGCAGGACACTCAATGACCCACGCAGGACACTCATGAACCACACAGGACGCTCAATGACACACGCAGGACACTCAATGACAAACACAGGACACCCAGGACCCACGCAGGACACGCAAGGACCAACGCAGGACACTCAATGACCCACACAGGACACTCAATGACCCACGCAAGACACTCAATGATCCACGCAGGACACTCATGGACCTCGCAGGACACTCAATGACCCACGCAGGACACTCATGACCCACGCAGGACACGCAATGACCCACGCAGGACACTCATGACCCACGCAGGACACTCAATGACCCACACAGGACACTCAATGACCCACACAGGACACTCAATGACCCACGCAGGACACTCATGACAAACGCAGTACACGCAATGACCCACATCGGACACTCAGGACCCACGCAGGACACTCAATGATCCAGACACGACACTCAGGAACTACGCAGGAAACTTAATGAACCACGCAGGACACTCAATGACCCACGCAGGACACTCAATGACGCACAAAGTACACTCAGGACCCGCGCAGGACACACAATGAACAACGCAGGACACTCAGGACCCACGCAGGACAGTCAATGACACACGCAGGACACTCAATGACCCACACAGGACACTCAATGACCCACACAGGACACTCAGGACACACGCAGGACACTCAATGACCCACGCAGGACACTCAACAACCCACGCAGGACCCTCATGACCCAAGCAGGACACTCAATGACCCACACAGGACACTCATGACCCACGCAGGACAGTCAATGACCCATGCAGGACACTTAGTGACCCACACAGGACACTCAGTGACCCACACAGGACACTCAGGACCCACGCAGGACTCACAATGACCCACGCAGGACACTCTTGAACCACGCAGGACACTCAATGACAAACACAGGACACCCAGGACCCATGCAGGACACGCAAGGGCCCACGCAGGATACTCAATGACACACACAGGACACTCAATGACCCACGCAGGACACTCAATGATCCACGCAGGACACTCATGGACCTCGCAGGACACTCAATGACCCACGCAGGACACTCATGACCCAGGCAGGACACTCAATGACCCACGCCGGACACTCATGAACCATGCAGGACATGCAATGACCCACGCAGGACACTCATGACCCACGCAGGACACTCAATGACCCACACAGGACACTCAATGACCCACACAGGACACTCAATGACACACGCAGGACACTCATGACAAACGCAGGACACTCAATGACCCACACAGGACACTCATGACCCACGCAGGACTTCCATGACCCACGCAGGACACTTAATGACCCACACAGGACACTCATAACCGAGGCCGGACACTCAATGACCCACACAGGACCCGCACAGTACATACAATGACCCACGCAGGACACTTAATAACCCTCAAAGAACACTCCATGACCCACGCAGGACACCCAATGACCCACACAGGACACTCATAACCTATGCCGGACACTCAATGACCCACACAGGACACTCAGGACCCACGCAGGACACTCAATGAACCACGCAGGACACTCAATGATCCACGCAGGACACTCATGGACCTCGCAGGACACTCAATGACCCACGCAGGACACTCATGACCCACGCAGAACACGCAATGACCCACGCAGGACACTCATGACCCACGCAGGACACTCAATGACCCACACAGGACACTCATGACCCACGCAGGACACTCAGGACCCATGCAGGACACTTAGCGACCCACACAGGACACTCAGTGACCCACACAGGACACTCAGGACCCACGCAGGACTCTCAATGACCCACGCAGGACACTCATGAACCATGCAGGACACTCAATGACCAACATAGAACAGTCAATGACCACGCAGGACACTCAAAGACCCACGCAGGACACTTATGGCCCTCGCAAGACACTCAATGACCCACGCAGGACACTCATGACCCACGCAGGACACTCAATGACCCACGCAGGACACTCACGAACCACACAGGACGCTCAATGACACACGCAGGACACTCAATGACAAACACAGGACAGCCAGGACCCACGCAGGACACGCAAGGACCCACGCAGGACACACAATGACCCACACAGGACACTCAATGACCCACGCAGGACACTCATGGACCTCGCAGGATACTCAATGACCCACGCAGGACACTCATGACCCACGCAGGACACTCAATGACCCACACAGGACACTCAATGACCCACACAGGACACTCAATGACCCACGCAGGACACTCAATGACAAACAAAGGACACTCAATGACCCACATAGGACAGTTAATGACCACGCAGGACACTCATGACCCACGCATCACAATCAATGACCCACGCAGGACACTAAATGTCCCATACAGGACACTCAATGACCCATGCAGGACACTCAATGACCCACACAGGACACTCAATGACCAACATAGGACAGTCAATGACCACGCAGGACACTCAATGACCCACGCAGGACACTCAATGACCCACAGGACACTCATGACCCACGCACGACATTCAATGACCCACGCAGGACACTCAGGACCCACGCACGACACTAATGACCCAGGCAAGACACTCAATGACCCACACAGGACACTCATGACCCACGCAAGATTTCCATGACCCACGCAGGACACTCAATGACCCACGCAGGACACTCATGACCCACGCAGGACACACAGGGATCCACACAGGACACTCATGACCCACGCAAGATTTCCATGACCCACGCAGGACACTCAATGACCCACGCAGGACACTCATGACCCACGCAGGACACACAGGGATCCACACAGGACACTCATGACCCACGCACGACACTCAATGACCCACACAGGACACTCAATGACCCACACAGGACATTCAGGACCCACGCAGGTAACCCAATGACCCACGCAGGACACTCATGAACCACACAGGACGCTCAATGACACACGCAGGACACTCAATGACAAACACAGGACACCCAGGACCCACGCAGGACACGCAAGGACCAACGCAGGACACTCAATGACCCACACAGGACACTCAATGACCCACGCAGGACACTCAATGATCCACGCAGGACACTCATGGACCTCGCAAGACACTCAATGACCCACGGAGGACACTCATGACCCACGCAGGACACGCAATGACCTACGCAGGACACTCATGACCCACGCAGGACACTCAATGACCCACACAGGACACTCAATGACCCACACAGGACACTCAGGACCCACGCAGGTAACCCAATGACCCACGCAGGGCACTCAATGACCCACACAGGACACTCAATGACCCACGCAGGACATTCAATGACCCACGCAGGACACTCATGGCCCTCGCAGGACATTCAATGACCCACACAGGACACTCATGAACCACACAGGACGCTCAATGACACACGCAGGACACTCAATGACAAACACAGAACATCCAGGACCCACGCAGGACACGCAAGGAGCCACGCAGGACACTCAATGACCCACACAGGACACTCAATGACCCACGCAGGACACTCAATGATCCACGCAGGACACTCATGGACCTCGCAGGACACTCAATGACCCACGCAGGACACTCATGACCCACGCAGGACACGCAATGACCCACGCAGGACACTCATGACCCACGCAGGACACTCAATGACCCACACAGGACATTCATGACCCACGCAGGACAGTCAATGACCCATGCAGGACACTTAGTGACCCACACATGATACTCAGTGACCCACACAGGACACTCAGGACCCACGCAGGACTCTCAATGACCCACGCAGGACACTCATGAACCATGCAGGACACTCAATGACCCACACAGGACACTCAATGACCCACGCAGGACACTCAATGACAAACAAAGGACACTCAATGACCCACATAGGACAGTCAATGACCACGCAGGACACTCATGACCCACGCATCACTCTCAATGACCCACGCAGGACACTGAATGTCCCATACAGAACACTCAATGACCCATGCAGGACACTCAATGACCCACACAGGACACTCAATGACCAACATAGAACAGTCAATGACCACGCAGGACACTCAATGACCCACGCAGGACACTCATGGCCCTCGCAGGACACTCATGACCCACGCAGGACACTCAATGACCCACGCAGGACACTCATGAACCACACAGGACGCTCAATGACACACGCAGGACACTCAATGACAAACACAGGACACCCAGGACCCACGCAGGACACGCAAGGACCAACGCAGGACACTCAATGACCCACACAGGACACTCAATGACCCACGCAGGACACTCAATGATCCACGCAGGACACTCATGGACCTCGCAGGACACTCAATGACCCACGCAGGACACTCATGACCCACGCAGGACACGCAATGACACACACAGGACACTCAGGACCCATACAGGACACTCAATGACCCACACAGGACACTCAGTAACCGACGCAGGACACGCTATGTCCCACGCAGGACACTCAGGACCCACGCAGGATACTCAATGACCCACACAGGACACACAATGACCCACGAAGGACACTCAGGACCCACGCAGGACACTCAATGACCCACGCAGGACACTCAGGACCTACGCAGGACACTCAATGACCCACGCAGGACACTCATGACCCACGCAGGACACTCAATGACCCATGCAGGACACTCAATGACACACACAGGACACTCGTGACCCACGCAGGACACTCAATGACCCAAACAGGACACTCATGACCCACGCAGGACACTCAATGACCCACACTGGACAGCCAATGACCAATACAGGACAGCCAATGACCCACGCAGGACTCTCAATGATCCACGCAGGACACTCAATGACCCACGCAGGTCAATCAATGACCCACGCAGGACACTCATGGCCCTCGCAGGACACTCAATGACCCACGCATGACACTCATGACACTCATGACACTCAATGACCCACACAGGACACTCAATGACCCACGCAGGACACTCAATGACAAACAAAGGACACTCAATGACCCACATAGGACAGTCAATGACCACGCAGGACACTCATGACCCACGCATCACTCTCAATGACCCACGCAGGACACTGAATGTCCCATACAGAACACTCAATGACCCATGCAGGACACTCAATGACCCACACAGGACACTCAATGACCAACATAGAACAGTCAATGACCACGCAGGACACTCAATGACCCACGCAGGACACTCATGGCCCTCGCAGGACACTCAATGACCCACGCAGGACACTCATGACCCACGCAGGACACTCAATGACCCACGCAGGACACTCATGAACCACACAGGACGCTCAATGACACACGCAGGACACTCAATGACAAACACAGGACACCCAGGACCCACGCAGGACACGCAAGGACCAACGCAGGACACTCAATGACCCACACAGGACACTCAATGACCCACGCAGGACACTCATGACCCACGCAGGACACTCAATGACCCACACAGGACACTCAGGACCCATGCAGGACAACCAATGACCCACGCAGGACACTCAATGACCCACACTGGACAGCCAATGACCAATACAGGACAGCCAATGACCCACGCAGGACTCTCAATGATCCACGCAGGACACTCAATGACCCACGCAGGTCAATCAATGACCCACGCAGGACACTCATGGCCCTCGCAGGACACTCAATGACCCACGCATGACACTCATGACACACGCAGGACACTCAATGACCCACGCAGGATACTCAATGACCCACACAGGTCACACCGTGACCCACGCAGGGCACTCATGACACACGCGGGACACTCAATGACCCACCCAGGACACTCAGGACCCACGCAGGACACTCAATGACCCACGCAGGACACTCATGACCCACGCAGGACACTCAATGACCGACACAGGACACTCAATGACCCACGCAAGACACTCAATGATCCACGCAGGACACTCATGGACCTCGCAGGACACTCAATGACCCACGCAGGACACTCATGACCCACGCAGGACACGCAATGACCCACGCAGGACACTCATGACCCACGCAGGACACTCAATGACCCACACAGGACACTCAATGACCCACACAGGACACTCAATGACCCACGCAGGACACTCATGACAAACGCAGTACACGCAATGACCCACATCGGACACTCAGGACCCACGCAGGACACTCAATGATCCAGACACGACACTCAGGAACTACGCAGGAAACTTAATGAACCACGCAGGACACTCAATGACCCACGCAGGACACTCAATGACGCACAAAGTACACTCAGGACCCGCGCAGGACACACAATGAACAACGCAGGACACTCAGGACCCACGCAGGACAGTCAATGACACACGCAGGACACTCAATGACCCACACAGGACACTCAATGACCCACACAGGACACTCAGGACACACGCAGGACACTCAATGACCCACGCAGGACACTCAACAACCCACGCAGGACCCTCATGACCCAAGCAGGACACTCAATGACCCACACAGGACACTCATGACCCACGCAGGACAGTCAATGACCCATGCAGGACACTTAGTGACCCACACAGGACACTCAGTGACCCACACAGGACACTCAGGACCCACGCAGGACTCACAATGACCCACGCAGGACACTCTTGAACCACGCAGGACACTCAATGACAAACACAGGACACCCAGGACCCATGCAGGACACGCAAGGGCCCACGCAGGATACTCAATGACACACACAGGACACTCAATGACCCACGCAGGACACTCAATGATCCACGCAGGACACTCATGGACCTCGCAGGACACTCAATGACCCACGCAGGACACTCATGACCCAGGCAGGACACTCAATGACCCACGCCGGACACTCATGAACCATGCAGGACATGCAATGACCCACGCAGGACACTCATGACCCACGCAGGACACTCAATGACCCACACAGGACACTCAATGACCCACACAGGACACTCAATGACACACGCAGGACACTCATGACAAACGCAGGACACTCAATGACCCACACAGGACACTCATGACCCACGCAGGACTTCCATGACCCACGCAGGACACTTAATGACCCACACAGGACACTCATAACCGAGGCCGGACACTCAATGACCCACACAGGACCCGCACAGTACATACAATGACCCACGCAGGACACTTAATAACCCTCAAAGAACACTCCATGACCCACGCAGGACACCCAATGACCCACACAGGACACTCATAACCTATGCCGGACACTCAATGACCCACACAGGACACTCAGGACCCACGCAGGACACTCAATGAACCACGCAGGACACTCAATGATCCACGCAGGACACTCATGGACCTCGCAGGACACTCAATGACCCACGCAGGACACTCATGACCCACGCAGAACACGCAATGACCCACGCAGGACACTCATGACCCACGCAGGACACTCAATGACCCACACAGGACACTCATGACCCACGCAGGACACTCAGGACCCATGCAGGACACTTAGCGACCCACACAGGACACTCAGTGACCCACACAGGACACTCAGGACCCACGCAGGACTCTCAATGACCCACGCAGGACACTCATGAACCATGCAGGACACTCAATGACCAACATAGAACAGTCAATGACCACGCAGGACACTCAATGACCCACGCAGGACACTTATGGCCCTCGCAAGACACTCAATGACCCACGCAGGACACTCATGACCCACGCAGGACACTCAATGACCCACGCAGGACACTCACGAACCACACAGGACGCTCAATGACACACGCAGGACACTCAATGACAAACACAGGACAGCCAGGACCCACGCAGGACACGCAAGGACCCACGCAGGACACACAATGACCCACACAGGACACTCAATGACCCACGCAGGACACTCATGGACCTCGCAGGATACTCAATGACCCACGCAGGACACTCATGACCCACGCAGGACACTCAATGACCCACACAGGACACTCAATGACCCACACAGGACACTCAATGACCCACGCAGGACACTCAATGACAAACAAAGGACACTCAATGACCCACATAGGACAGTTAATGACCACGCAGGACACTCATGACCCACGCATCACAATCAATGACCCACGCAGGACACTAAATGTCCCATACAGGACACTCAATGACCCATGCAGGACACTCAATGACCCACACAGGACACTCAATGACCAACATAGGACAGTCAATGACCACGCAGGACACTCAATGACCCACGCAGGACACTCAATGACCCACAGGACACTCATGACCCACGCACGACATTCAATGACCCACGCAGGACACTCAGGACCCACGCACGACACTAATGACCCAGGCAAGACACTCAATGACCCACACAGGACACTCATGACCCACGCAAGATTTCCATGACCCACGCAGGACACTCAATGACCCACGCAGGACACTCATGACCCACGCAGGACACACAGGGATCCACACAGGACACTCATGACCCACGCAAGATTTCCATGACCCACGCAGGACACTCAATGACCCACGCAGGACACTCATGACCCACGCAGGACACACAGGGATCCACACAGGACACTCATGACCCACGCACGACACTCAATGACCCACACAGGACACTCAATGACCCACACAGGACATTCAGGACCCACGCAGGTAACCCAATGACCCACGCAGGACACTCATGAACCACACAGGACGCTCAATGACACACGCAGGACACTCAATGACAAACACAGGACACCCAGGACCCACGCAGGACACGCAAGGACCAACGCAGGACACTCAATGACCCACACAGGACACTCAATGACCCACGCAGGACACTCAATGATCCACGCAGGACACTCATGGACCTCGCAAGACACTCAATGACCCACGGAGGACACTCATGACCCACGCAGGACACGCAATGACCTACGCAGGACACTCATGACCCACGCAGGACACTCAATGACCCACACAGGACACTCAATGACCCACACAGGACACTCAGGACCCACGCAGGTAACCCAATGACCCACGCAGGGCACTCAATGACCCACACAGGACACTCAATGACCCACGCAGGACATTCAATGACCCACGCAGGACACTCATGGCCCTCGCAGGACATTCAATGACCCACACAGGACACTCATGAACCACACAGGACGCTCAATGACACACGCAGGACACTCAATGACAAACACAGAACATCCAGGACCCACGCAGGACACGCAAGGAGCCACGCAGGACACTCAATGACCCACACAGGACACTCAATGACCCACGCAGGACACTCAATGATCCACGCAGGACACTCATGGACCTCGCAGGACACTCAATGACCCACGCAGGACACTCATGACCCACGCAGGACACGCAATGACCCACGCAGGACACTCATGACCCACGCAGGACACTCAATGACCCACACAGGACATTCATGACCCACGCAGGACAGTCAATGACCCATGCAGGACACTTAGTGACCCACACATGATACTCAGTGACCCACACAGGACACTCAGGACCCACGCAGGACTCTCAATGACCCACGCAGGACACTCATGAACCATGCAGGACACTCAATGACCCACACAGGACACTCAATGACCCACGCAGGACACTCAATGACAAACAAAGGACACTCAATGACCCACATAGGACAGTCAATGACCACGCAGGACACTCATGACCCACGCATCACTCTCAATGACCCACGCAGGACACTGAATGTCCCATACAGAACACTCAATGACCCATGCAGGACACTCAATGACCCACACAGGACACTCAATGACCAACATAGAACAGTCAATGACCACGCAGGACACTCAATGACCCACGCAGGACACTCATGGCCCTCGCAGGACACTCATGACCCACGCAGGACACTCAATGACCCACGCAGGACACTCATGAACCACACAGGACGCTCAATGACACACGCAGGACACTCAATGACCCACACAGGACACTCAATGACCAACATAGAACAGTCAATGACCACGCAGGACACTCAATGATCCACGCAGGACACTCATGGACCTCGCAAGACACTCAATGACCCACGGAGGACACTCATGACCCACGCAGGACACGCAATGACCTACGCAGGACACTCATGACCCACGCAGGACACTCAATGACCCACACAGGACACTCAATGACCCACACAGGACACTCAGGACCCACGCAGGTAACCCAATGACCCACGCAGGGCACTCAATGACCCACACAGGACACTCAATGACCCACGCAGGACATTCAATGACCCACGCAGGACACTCATGGCCCTCGCAGGACATTCAATGACCCACACAGGACACTCATGAACCACACAGGACGCTCAATGACACACGCAGGACACTCAATGACAAACACAGAACATCCAGGACCCACGCAGGACACGCAAGGAGCCACGCAGGACACTCAATGACCCACACAGGACACTCAATGACCCACGCAGGACACTCAATGATCCACGCAGGACACTCATGGACCTCGCAGGACACTCAATGACCCACGCAGGACACTCATGACCCACGCAGGACACGCAATGACCCACGCAGGACACTCATGACCCACGCAGGACACTCAATGACCCACACAGGACATTCATGACCCACGCAGGACAGTCAATGACCCATGCAGGACACTTAGTGACCCACACATGATACTCAGTGACCCACACAGGACACTCAGGACCCACGCAGGACTCTCAATGACCCACGCAGGACACTCATGAACCATGCAGGACACTCAATGACCCACACAGGACACTCAATGACCCACGCAGGACACTCAATGACAAACAAAGGACACTCAATGACCCACATAGGACAGTCAATGACCACGCAGGACACTCATGACCCACGCATCACTCTCAATGACCCACGCAGGACACTGAATGTCCCATACAGAACACTCAATGACCCATGCAGGACACTCAATGACCCACACAGGACACTCAATGACCAACATAGAACAGTCAATGACCATGCAGGACACTCAATGACCCACGCAGGACACTCATGGCCCTCGCAGGACACTCATGACCCACGCAGGACACTCAATGACCCACGCAGGACACTCATGAACCACACAGGACGCTCAATGACACACGCAGGACACTCAATGACAAACACAGGACACCCAGGACCCACGCAGGACACGCAAGGACCAACGCAGGACACTCAATGACCCACACAGGACACTCAATGACCCACGCAGGACACTCAATGATCCACGCAGGACACTCATGGACCTCGCAGGACACTCAATGACCCACGCAGGACACTCATGACCCACGCAGGACACGCAATGACCCACGCAGGACACTCATGACCCACGCAGGACACTCAATGACCCACACAGGACACTCAATGACCCACACAGGACACTCAATGACCCACGCAGGACACTCATGACAAACGCAGTACACGCAATGACCCACATCGGACACTCAGGACCCACGCAGGACACTCAATGATCCAGACACGACACTCAGGAACTACGCAGGAAACTTAATGAACCACGCAGGACACTCAATGACCCACGCAGGACACTCAATGACGCACAAAGTACACTCAGGACCCGCGCAGGACACACAATGAACAACGCAGGACACTCAGGACCCACGCAGGACAGTCAATGACACACGCAGGACACTCAATGACCCACACAGGACACTCAATGACCCACACAGGACACTCAGGACACACGCAGGACACTCAATGACCCACGCAGGACACTCAACAACCCACGCAGGACCCTCATGACCCAAGCAGGACACTCAATGACCCACACAGGACACTCATGACCCACGCAGGACAGTCAATGACCCATGCAGGACACTTAGTGACCCACACAGGACACTCAGTGACCCACACAGGACACTCAGGACCCACGCAGGACTCACAATGACCCACGCAGGACACTCTTGAACCACGCAGGACACTCAATGACAAACACAGGACACCCAGGACCCATGCAGGACACGCAAGGGCCCACGCAGGATACTCAATGACACACACAGGACACTCAATGACCCACGCAGGACACTCAATGATCCACGCAGGACACTCATGGACCTCGCAGGACACTCAATGACCCACGCAGGACACTCATGACCCAGGCAGGACACTCAATGACCCACGCCGGACACTCATGAACCATGCAGTACATGCAATGACCCACGCAGGACACTCATGACCCACGCAGGACACTCAATGACCCACACAGGACACTCAATGACCCACACAGGACACTCAATGACACACGCAGGACACTCATGACAAACGCAGGACACTCAATGACCCACACAGGACACTCATGACCCACGCAGGACTTCCATGACCCACGCAGGACACTTAATGACCCACACAGGACACTCATAACCGAGGCCGGACACTCAATGACCCACACAGGACCCACACAGTACATACAATGACCCACGCAGGACACTTAATAACCCTCAAAGAACACTCCATGACCCACGCAGGACACCCAATGACCCACACAGGACACTCATAACCTATGCCGGACACTCAATGACCCACACAGGACACTCAATGACCCACGCAGGACACTCATGACAAACGCAGTACACGCAATGACCCACATCGGACACTCAGGACCCACGCAGGACACTCAATGATCCAGACACGACACTCAGGAACTACGCAGGAAACTTAATGAACCACGCAGGACACTCAATGACCCACGCAGGACACTCAATGACGCACAAAGTACACTCAGGACCCGCGCAGGACACACAATGAACAGCGCAGGACACTCAGGACCCACGCAGGACAGTCAATGACACACGCAGGACACTCAATGACCCACACAGGACACTCAATGACCCACACAGGAGACTCAGGACACACGCAGGACACTCAATGACCCACGCAGGACACTCAACAACCCACGCAGGACCCTCATGACCCAAGCAGGACACTCAATGACCCACACAGGACACTCATGACCCACGCAGGACAGTCAATGACCCATGCAGGACACTTAGTGACCCACACAGGACACTCAGTGACCCACACAGGACACTCAGGACCCACGCAGGACTCACAATGACCCACGCAGGACACTCTTGAACCACGCAGGACACTCAATGACAAACACAGGACACCCAGGACCCATGCAGGACACGCAAGGACCCACGCAGGACACTCAATGACACACACAGGACACTCAATGACCCACGCAGGACACTCAATGATCCACGCAGGACACTCATGGACCTCGCAGGACACTCAATGACCCACGCAGGACACTCATGACCCAGGCAGGACACTCAATGACCCACGCAGGACACTCATGAACCATGCAGGACATGCAATGACCCACGCAGGACACTCATGACCCACGCAGGACACTCAATGACCCACACAGGACACTCAATGACCCACACAGGACACTCAATGACACACGCAGGACACTCATGACAAACGCAGGACACTCAATGACCCACACAGGACACTCATGACCCACGCAGGACTTCCATGACCCACGCAGGACACTTAATGACCCACACAGGACACTCATAACCTAGGCCGGACACTCAATGACCCACACAGGACCCACACAGTACATACAATGACCCACGCAGGACACTTAATAACCCTCAAAGAACACTCCATGACCCACGCAGGACACCCAATGACCCACACAGGACACTCATAACCTACGCCGGACACTCAATGACCCACACAGGACACTCAGGACCCACGCAGGACACTCAATGAACCACGCAGGACACTCATGACCCAGGCAAGACACTCAATGGCCCACACAGGACACTCATGACCCACGCAGGATTTCCATGACCTACGCAGGACACTCAATGTCCCACACAGGACACTCAATGACCAACGCAGGACACTCAATGACCCACACAGGACACTCATGACCCACGCACGACACTCAATGACCCACACAGGTCACTCTATGACCCACACAGGACACTCAATGACCCACGCAGGACACTCAATGACCCACAAAGGACACTCATGACCCACGCAGGACACTCAATGACCCACGCAGGACACTCATGAACCATACAGGACACTCAATGACCTACACAGGACACTCAATGACCCACGCAGGACACTGAATGACCTACACAGGACACTCATGACCCACGCAGGACACTCAATGACCCACACAGGACACTCAATGACCCACACAGAACACTCAGGACCCATGCAGGACACTCAATGACCCACACAGCACGCTCAGGACCCACGCAGGACACTCAATGACCC
Organism: Chiloscyllium plagiosum; assembly: GCF_037043375.1. Classification (NCBI taxonomy): domain Eukaryota; kingdom Metazoa; phylum Chordata; class Chondrichthyes; order Orectolobiformes; family Hemiscylliidae; genus Chiloscyllium; species Chiloscyllium plagiosum. The sequence goes on from NW_028270176.1 coordinate 6,517,294, forward strand.
ACACCGGACACTCAGGACCCACGCAGGACACTCAATGATCCACACACGACACTCAGGAACCACGCAGGACACTCAATGAACCACGCAGGACACTCAATGACCCACGCAGGACACTCAATGATGCACAAAGGAAACTCAGGACCCGCACAGGACACACAATGACCAACGCAGGACACTCAGGACCCACGCAGGACAGTCAATGACCCACACAGGACACTAAGTGACCCACACATGACACTCAATGACCCACACAGGACACTCAGACCCCACGCAGGACACTCAATGACCCATGCAGGACACTCATGACGTACGCAGGACACTCAATGACACACACAGGACACTCAGGACCCACGCAGGACACGCAATGACCCACGCAGGACACTCAATGACCCACGCAGGACACTCATAGCCCTCGCAGGACACTCAATGACCCACGCAGGACACTCATGACCCACGCAGGACACGCAATGAACCACGCAGGACACTCATGACCCACGCAGGACACTCAATAACCCTCACAGGACACTCAGGACCCACGCAGGACAATCAATGACCCAAGCAGGACACGCAATGACCCAAGCAGGACACTCATAACCCATGCAGGACACTCAATGACACGCACAGGACACTCAGGACCCATACAGGACACTCAATGACCCACACAGGACACTCAGTAACCGACGCAGGACACGCTATGTCCCACGCAGGACACTCAGGACCCACGCAGGATACTCAATGACCCACACAGGACACACAATGACCCACGAAGGACACTCAGGACCCACGCAGGACACTCAATGACCCACGCAGGACACTCAGGACCTACGCAGGACTCTCAATGATCCACGCAGGACACTCAATGACCCACGCAGGTCAATCAATGACCCACGCAGGACACTCATGGCCCTCGCAGGACACTCAATGACCCACGCATGACACTCATGACACACGCAGGACACTCAATGACCCACGCAGGATACTCAATGACCCACACAGGTCACACCGTGACCCACGCAGGGCACTCATGACACACGCGGGACACTCAATGACCCACCCAGGACACTCAGGACCCACGCAGGACACTCAATGACCCACGCAGGACACTCATGACCCACGCAGGACACTCAATGACAAACACAGGACACTCAATGACCCACGCAGGACACGCAAGGACCCACGCAGGACACTCATGGCCCTCGCAGGACACTCAATGACCCACGCAGGACACTCATGAACCACACAGGACGCTCAATGACACACGCAGGACACTCAATGACAAACACAGAACATCCAGGACCCACGCAGGACACGCAAGGAGCCACGCAGGACACTCAATGACCCACACAGGACACTCAATGACCCACGCAGGACACTCAATGATCCACGCAGGACACTCATGGACCTCGCAGGACACTCAATGACCCACGCAGGACACTCATGACCCACGCAGGACATGCAATGACCCACGCAGGACACTCATGACCCACGCATCACTCTCAATGACCCACGCAGGACACTGAATGTCCCATACAGAACACTCAATGACCCATGCAGGACACTCAATGACCCACACAGGACACTCAATGACCAACATAGAACAGTCAATGACCACGCAGGACACTCAATGACCCACGCAGGACACTCATGGCCCTCGCAGGACACTCAATGACCCACGCAGGACACTCATGACCCACGCAGGACACTCAATGACCCACGCAGGACACTCATGAACCACACAGGACGCTCAATGACACACGCAGGACACTCAGTGACAAACACAGGACACCCAGGACCCACGCAGGACACGCAAGGACCAACGCAGGACACTCAATGACCCACACAGGACACTCAATGACCCACGCAGGACACTCAATGATCCACGCAGGACACTCATGGACCTCGCAGGACACTCAATGACCCACGCAGGACACTCATGACCCACGCAGGACACGCAATGACCCACGCAGGACACTCATGACCCACGCAGGACACTCAATGACCCACACAGGACACTCAATGACCCACACAGGACACTCAATGACCCACGCAGGACACTCATGACAAACGCAGTACACGCAATGACCCACATCGGACACTCAGGACCCACGCAGGACACTCAATGATCCAGACACGACACTCAGGAACTACGCAGGAAACTTAATGAACCACGCAGGACACTCAATGACCCACGCAGGACACTCAATGACGCACAAAGTACACTCAGGACCCGCGCAGGACACACAATGAACAGCGCAGGACACTCAGGACCCACGCAGGACAGTCAATGACACACGCAGGACACTCAATGACCCACACAGGACACTCAATGACCCACACAGGAGACTCAGGACACACGCAGGACACTCAATGACCCACGCAGGACACTCAACAACCCACGCAGGACCCTCATGACCCAAGCAGGACACTCAATGACCCACACAGGACACTCATGACCCACGCAGGACAGTCAATGACCCATGCAGGACACTTAGTGACCCACACAGGACACTCAGTGACCCACACAGGACACTCAGGACCCACGCAGGACTCACAATGACCCACGCAGGACACTCTTGAACCACGCAGGACACTCAATGACAAACACAGGACACCCAGGACCCATGCAGGACACGCAAGGACCCACGCAGGACACTCAATGACACACACAGGACACTCAATGACCCACGCAGGACACTCAATGATCCACGCAGGACACTCATGGACCTCGCAGGACACTCAATGACCCACGCAGGACACTCATGACCCAGGCAGGACACTCAATGACCCACGCAGGACACTCATGAACCATGCAGGACATGCAATGACCCACGCAGGACACTCATGACCCACGCAGGACACTCAATGACCCACACAGGACACTCAATGACCCACACAGGACACTCAATGACACACGCAGGACACTCATGACAAACGCAGGACACTGAATGACCCACACAGGACACTCATGACCCACGCAGGACTTCCATGACCCACGCAGGACACTTAATGACCCACACAGGACACTCATAACCTAGGCCGGACACTCAATGACCCACACAGGACCCACACAGTACATACAATGACCCACGCAGGACACTTAATAACCCTCAAAGAACACTCCATGACCCACGCAGGACACCCAATGACCCACACAGGACACTCATAACCTACGCCGGACACTCAATGACCCACACAGGACACTCAGGACCCACGCAGGACACTCAATGAACCACGCAGGACACTCATGACCCAGGCAAGACACTCAATGGCCCACACAGGACACTCATGACCCACGCAGGATTTCCATGACCTACGCAGGACACTCAATGTCCCACACAGGACACTCAATGACCAACGCAGGACACTCAATGACCCACACAGGACACTCATGACCCACGCACGACACTCAATGACCCACACAGGTCACTCTATGACCCACACAGGACACTCAATGACCCACGCAGGACACTCAATGACCCACAAAGGACACTCATGACCCACGAAGGACACTCAATGACCCACGCAGGACACTCATGAACCATACAGGACACTCAATGACCTACACAGGACACTCAATGACCCACGCAGGATACTCAATGACCCACACAGGTCACACCGTGACCCACGCAGGGCACTCATGACACACGCGGGACACTCAATGACCCACCCAGGACACTCAGGACCCACGCAGGACACTCAATGACCCACGCAGGACACTCATGACCCACGCAGGACACTCAATGACAAACACAGGACACTCAATGACCCACGCAGGACACGCAAGGACCCACGCAGGACACTCATGGCCCTCGCAGGACACTCAATGACCCACGCAGGACACTCATGAACCACACAGGACGCTCAATGACACACGCAGGACACTCAATGACAAACACAGAACATCCAGGACCCACGCAGGACACGCAAGGAGCCACGCAGGACACTCAATGACCCACACAGGACACTCAGTGACCCACGCAGGACACTCAATGATCCACGCAGGACACTCATGGACCTCGCAGGACACTCAATGACCCACGCAGGACACTCATGACCCACGCAGGACACGCAATGACCCACGCAGGACACTCATGACCCACGCATCACTCTCAATGACCCACGCAGGACACTGAATGTCCCATACAGAACACTCAATGACCCATGCAGGACACTCAATGACCCACACAGGACACTCAATGACCAACATAGAACAGTCAATGACCACGCAGGACACTCAATGACCCACGCAGGACACTCATGGCCCTCGCAGGACACTCAATGGCCCACGCAGGACACTCATGACCCACGCAGGACACTCAATGACCCACGCAGGACACTCATGAACCACACAGGACGCTCAATGACACACGCAGGACACTCAATGACAAACACAGGACACCCAGGACCCACGCAGGACACGCAAGGACCAACGCAGGACACTCAATGACCCACACAGGACACTCAATGACCCACGCAGGACACTCAATGATCCACGCAGGACACTCATGGACCTCGCAGGACACTCAATGACCCACGCAGGACACTCATGACCCACGCAGGACACGCAATGACCCACGCAGGACACTCATGACCCACGCAGGACACTCAATGACCCACACAGGACACTCAATGACCCACACAGGACACTCAATGACCCACGCAGGACACTCATGACAAACGCAGTACACGCAATGACCCACATCGGACACTCAGGACCCACGCAGGACACTCAATGATCCAGACACGACACTCAGGAACTACGCAGGAAACTTAATGAACCACGCAGGACACTCAATGACCCACGCAGGACACTCAATGACGCACAAAGTACACTCAGGACCCGCGCAGGACACACAATGAACAGCGCAGGACACTCAGGACCCACGCAGGACAGTCAATGACACACGCAGGACACTCAATGACCCACACAGGACACTCAATGACCCACACAGGAGACTCAGGACACACGCAGGACACTCAATGACCCACGCAGGACACTCAACAACCCACGCAGGACCCTCATGACCCAAGCAGGACACTCAATGACCCACACAGGACACTCATGACCCACGCAGGACAGTCAATGACCCATGCAGGACACTTAGTGACCCACACAGGACACTCAGTGACCCACACAGGACACTCAGGACCCACGCAGGACTCACAATGACCCACGCAGGACACTCTTGAACCACGCAGGACACTCAATGACAAACACAGGACACCCAGGACCCATGCAGGACACGCAAGGACCCACGCAGGACACTCAATGACACACACAGGACACTCAATGACCCACGCAGGACACTCAATGATCCACGCAGGACACTCATGGACCTCGCAGGACACTCAATGACCCACGCAGGACACTCATGACCCAGGCAGGACACTCAATGACCCACGCAGGACACTCATGAACCATGCAGGACATGCAATGACCCACGCAGGACACTCATGACCCACGCAGGACACTCAATGACCCACACAGGACACTCAATGACCCACACAGGACACTCAATGACACACGCAGGACACTCATGACAAACGCAGGACACTGAATGACCCACACAGGACACTCATGACCCACGCAGGACTTCCATGACCCACGCAGGACACTTAATGACCCACACAGGACACTCATAACCTAGGCCGGACACTCAATGACCCACACAGGACCCACACAGTACATACAATGACCCACGCAGGACACTTAATAACCCTCAAAGAACACTCCATGACCCACGCAGGACACCCAATGACCCACACAGGACACTCATAACCTACGCCGGACACTCAATGACCCACACAGGACACTCAGGACCCACGCAGGACACTCAATGAACCACGCAGGACACTCATGACCCAGGCAAGACACTCAATGGCCCACACAGGACACTCATGACCCACGCAGGATTTCCATGACCTACGCAGGACACTCAATGTCCCACACAGGACACTCAATGACCAACGCAGGACACTCAATGACCCACACAGGACACTCATGACCCACGCACGACACTCAATGACCCACACAGGTCACTCTATGACCCACACAGGACACTCAATGACCCACGCAGGACACTCAATGACCCACAAAGGACACTCATGACCCACGCAGGACACTCAATGACCCACGCAGGACACTCATGAACCATACAGGACACTCAATGACCTACACAGGACACTCAATGACCCACGCAGGACACTGAATGACCTACACAGGACACTCATGACCCACGCAGGACACTCAATGACCCACACAGGACACTCAATGACCCACACAGAACACTCAGGACCCATGCAGGACACTCAATGACCCACACAGCACGCTCAGGACCCACGCAGGACACTCAATGACCCACACCGGACACTCAGGACCCACGCAGGACACTCAATGATCCACACACGACACTCAGGAACCACACAGGACACTCAATGAACCACGCAGGACACTCAATGACCCACGCAGGACACTCAATGATGCACAAAGGAAACTCAGGACCCGCACAGGACACACAATGACCAACGCAGGACACTCAGGACCCACGCAGGACAGTCAATGACCCACACAGGACACTAAGTGACCCACACATGACACTCAATGACCCACACAGGACACTCAGACCCCACGCAGGACACTCAATGACCCATGCAGGACACTCATGACGTACGCAGGACACTCAATGACACACACAGGACACTCAGGACCCACGCAGGACACGCAATGACCCACGCAGGACACTCAATGACCCACGCAGGACACTCATAGCCCTCGCAGGACACTCAATGACCCACGCAGGACACTCATGACCCACGCAGGACACGCAATGAACCACGCAGGACACTCATGACCCACGCAGGACACTCAATAACCCTCACAGGACACTCAGGACCCACGCAGGACAATCAATGACCCAAGCAGGACACTCATGACCCACGCAGGACACTCAATGTCCCACTCAGGACACTCATAACCCATGCAGGACACTCAATGACACACACAGGACACTCAGGACCCATACAGGACACTCAATGACCCACACAGGACACTCAGTAACCGACGCAGGACACGCTATGTCCCACGCAGGACACTCAGGACCCACGCAGGATACTCAATGACCCACACAGGACACACAATGACCCACGAAGGACACTCAGGACCCACGCAGGACACTCAATGACCCACGCAGGACACTCAGGACCTACGCAGGACTCTCAATGATCCACGCAGGACACTCAATGACCCACGCAGGTCAATCAATGACCCACGCAGGACACTCATGGCCCTCGCAGGACACTCAATGACCCACGCATGACACTCATGACACACGCAGGACACTCAATGACCCACGCAGGATACTCAATGACCCACACAGGTCACACCGTGACCCACGCAGGGCACTCATGACACACGCGGGACACTCAATGACCCACCCAGGACACTCAGGACCCACGCAGGACACTCAATGACCCACGCAGGACACTCATGACACACGCAGGACACTCAATGACAAACACAGGACACTCAATGACCCACGCAGGACACGCAAGGACCCACGCAGGACACTCATGGCCCTCGCAGGACACTCAATGACCCACGCAGGACACTCATGAACCACACAGGACGCTCAATGACACACGCAGGACACTCAATGACAAACACAGAACATCCAGGACCCACGCAGGACACGCAAGGAGCCACGCAGGACACTCAATGACCCACACAGGACACTCAATGACCCACGCAGGACACTCAATGATCCACGCAGGACACTCATGGACCTCGCAGGACACTCAATGACCCACGCAGGACACTCATGACCCACGCAGGACACGCAATGACCCACGCAGGACACTCATGACCCACGCAGGACACTCAATGACCCACACAGGACATTCATGACCCACGCAGGACAGTCAATGACCCATGCAGGACACTTAGTGACCTACACAGGATACTCAGTGACCCACACAGGACACTCAGGACCCACGCAGGACTCTCAATGACCCACGCAGGACACTCATGAACCATGCAGGACACTCAATGACCCACACAGGACACTCAATGACCCACGCAGGACACTCAATGACAAACACAGAACATCCAGGACCCACGCAGGACACGCAAGGAGCCACGCAGGACACTCAATGACCCACACAGGACACTCAATGACCCACGCAGGACACTCAATGATCCACGCAGGACACTCATGGACCTCGCAGGACACTCAATGACCCACGCAGGACACTCATGACCCACGCAGGACACGCAATGACCCACGCAGGACACTCATGACCCACGCAGGACACTCAATGACCCACACAGGACATTCATGACCCACGCAGGACACTCAATGACCCACGCAGGACACTCAATGATCCACGCAGGACACTCATGGACCTCGCAGGACACTCAATGACCCACGCAGGACACTCATGACCCAGGCAGGACACTCAATGACCCACACAGGACACTCATGAACCACGCAGGACATGCAATGACCCACGCAGGACACTCATGACCCACGCAGGACACTCAATGACCCACACAGGACACTCAATGACCCACACAGGACACTCAATGACACACGCAGGACACTCATGACAAACGCAGGACACTCAATGACCCACACAGGACACTCATGACCCACGCAGGACTTCCATGACCCACGCAGGACACTTAATGACCCACACAGGACACTCAGTGACCCACACAGGACACTCAGGACCCACACAGTACACACAATGACCCACGCAGGACACTCAGTACCCACCTAGGTCACTGAATGACCCGCACAGGACAATCAATGACCCACGCAGGACACTTAATAACCCTCAAAGAACACTCCATGACCCACGCAGGACACCCAATGACCCACACAGGACACTCAGGACCCACGCAGGACACTCATGACCCACACAGGACACTCAATGACCAATATAGAACAGTCAATGACCACGCAGGACACTCAATGACCCACGCAGGACACTCATGGCCCTCGCAGGACACTCAATGACCCACGCAGGACACTCATGACCCACGCAGGACACTCAATGACCCACGCAGGACACTCATGAACCACACAGGACGCTCAATGACACACGCAGGACACTCAATGACAAATACAGGACACCCAGGACCCACGCAGGACACGCAACGACCCACGCAGGACACTCAATGACCCACGCAGGATACTCAATGACCCACGCAGGACACTCATGGCCCTCGCAGGACACTCAATGACCCACGCAGGACACTCATGACCCACGCAGGACACTCAATGACCCACGCAGGACACTCATGAACCACACAGGACGCTCAACGACACACGCAGGACACTCAATGACAAACACAGGACACTCAATGACCCACACAGGACACTCAATGACCCACGCAGGACACTCAATGACCCACACAGGACACTCATACCCTAAGCTGGACACTCAATGACCCACACAGGACACTCAGGACCCACACAGTACATACAATGACCCACGCAGGACACTCATAACCCACGCAGGACACTCAATGACCCGCACAGGACACTCAATGACCCATGCAGGACACTTAATACCCCTCAAAGGACACTCAATGACCCACACAGGACACTCATGACCCACGCAGGACAGTCAATGACCCATGCCGGACACTTAGTGACCCACACAGGACACTCAGTGACCCACACAGGACACTCAGGACCCACGCAGGACTCTCAATGACCCACGCAGGACACTCATGAACCATGCAGGACACTCAATGACCCACACAGGACACTCAATGACCAATATAGAACAGTCAATGACCACGCAGGACACTCAATGACCCACGCAGGACACTCAATGACCCACACAGGACACTCAATGACCCACACAGGACACTCAATGACCAATATAGAACAGTCAATGACCACGCAGGACACTCAATGACCCACGCAGGACACTCATGGCCCTCGCAGGACACTCAATGACCCACGCAGGACACTCATGACCCACGCAGGACACTCAATGACCCACGCAGGACACTCATGAACCACACAGGACGCTCAATGACACACGCAGGACACTCAATGACAAATACAGGACACCCAGGACCCACGCAGGACACGCAACGACCCACGCAGGACACTCAATGACCCACGCAGGATACTCAATGACCCACGCAGGACACTCATGGCCCTCGCAGGACACTCAATGACCCACGCAGGACACTCAATGACCCACGCAGGACACTCAATGACCCACGCAGGACACTCATGAACCACACAGGACGCTCAACGACACACGCAGGACACTCAATGACAAAAACAGGACACCCAGGACCCACCCAGGACACGCAAGGACCCACGCAGGACACTCAATGACCCACACAGGACACTCAATGACCCACGCAGGACACTCAATGATCCACGCAGGACACTCATGGACCTCGCAGGACACTCAATGACCCACGCAGGACACTCATGAACCATGCAGGACACTCATTGACCCACACAGGACACTCAATAACCCACGCAGGACACTCATGAACCACACAGGACGCTCAATGACACACGCAGGACACTCAATGACAAACACAGGACACCCAGGACCCACGCAGGACACGCAAGGACCCACGCAGGACACTCAATGACCCACACAGGACACTCAATGACCCACGCAGGACACTCAATGATCCACGCAGGACACTCATGGACCTCGCAGGACACCAATGACCCACGCAGGACACTCATGAACCATGCAGGACACTCAATGACCCACACAGGGCACTCAATGACCCACGCTGGACACTCAATGACAAACAAAGGACACTCAATGACCCACATAGGACAGTCAATGACCACGCAGGACACTCATGACCCACGCATCACACTCAATGACCCACGCAGGACACTCAATGACCCACACAGGACACTCAATGACCCACGCAGGACACTCAATGATCCATGCAGGACACTCATGGACCTCGCAGGACACTCAATGACCCATGCAGGACACTCATGACCCACGCAGGACACTCATGAACCATGCAGGACACTCAATGACCCACACAGGGCACTCAATGACCCACGCAGGACACTCAATGACAAACAAAGGACACTCAATGACCCACATAGGACAGTCAATGACCACGCAGGACACTCATGACCCACGCATCACACTCAATGACCCACGCAGCACACTGAATGTCCCATACAGGACACTCAATGACCCATGCAGGACTCTCAATGACCCACACAGGACACTCAATGACCAACATAGAACAGTCAATGTCCACGCAGGCCACTCAATGACACATGCAGGACACTCAATGACCCACACAGGGCACTCATGACCCACGCACGACATTCAATGACCCACGCAGGACACTCAGGACCCACGCACGACACTAATGAGCCAGGCAAGACACTCAATGACCCACACAGGACACTCATGACCCACGCAAGATTTCCATGACCCACGCAGGACACTCAATGACCCACGCAGGACACTCATGACCCACGCAGGACACACAGGGATCCACACAGGACACTCATGACCCACGCACGACACTCAATGACCCACACAGGACACTCAATGACCCACACAGGACACTCAGGACCCACGCAGGTAACCCAATGACCCACGCAGGACACTCATGAACCACACAGGACGCTCAATGACACACGCAGGACAGTCAATGACAAACACAGGACACCCAGGACCCACGCAGGACACTCAATGACCCACGCAGGACACTCAATGACCCACGCAGGACACTCATGGCCCTCGCAGGACACTCAATGACCCACGCAGGACACTCATGAACCACACAGGACGCTCAATGACACACGCAGGACACTCAATGACAAACACAGAACATCCAGGACCCACGCAGGACACGCAAGGAGCCACGCAGGACACTCAATGACCCACACAGGACACTCAATGACCCACGCAGGACACTCAATGATCCACGCAGGACACTCATGGACCTCGCAGGACACTCAATGACCCACGCAGGACACTCATGACCCACGCAGGACACGCAATGACCCACGCAGGACACTCATGACCCACGCAGGACACTCAATGACCCACACAGGACATTCATGACCCACGCAGGACAGTCAATGACCCATGCAGGACACTTAGTGACCCACACAGGATACTCAGTGACCCACACAGGACACTCAGGACCCACGCAGGACTCTCAATGACCCACGCAGGACACTCATGAACCATGCAGGACACTCAATGACCCACACAGGACACTCAATGACCCACGCAGGACACTCAATGACAAACAAAGGACACTCAATGACTCACATAGGACCGTCAATGACCACGCAGGACACTCATGACCCACGCATCACACTCAATGACCCACGCAGGACACTGAATGTCCCATACAGAACACTCAATGACCCATGCAGGACACTCAATGACCCACACAGGACACTCAATGACCAACATAGAACAGTCAATGACCACGCAGGACACTCAATGACCCACGCAGGACACTCATGGCCCTCGCAGGACACTCAATGACCCACGCAGGACACTCATGACCCACGCAGGACACTCAATGACCCACGCAGGACACTCATGAACCACACAGGACGTTCAATGACACACGCAGGACACTCAATGACAAACACAGGACACCCAGGACCCACGCAGGACACGCAAGGACCAACGCAGGACACTCAATGACCCACACAGGACACTCAATGACCCACGCAGGACACTCAATGATCCACGCAGGACACTCATGGACCTCGCAGGACACTCAATGACCCACGCAGAACACTCATGACCCACGCAGGACACGCAATGACCCACGCAGGACACTCATGACCCACGCAGGACACTCAATGACCCACACAGGACACTCAATGACCCATACAGGACACTCAATGACCCACGCAGGACACTCATGACAAACGCAGTACACGCAATGACCCACATCGGACACTCAGGACCCACGCAGGACACTCAATGATCCAGACATGACACTCAGGAACTACGCAGGAAACTCAATGAACCACGCAGGACACTCAATGACCCACGCAGGACACTCAATGACGCACAAAGTACACTCAGGACCCGCGCAGGACACACAATGAACAACGCAGGACACTCAGGACCCACGCAAGACAGTCAATGACACACGCAGGACACTCAATGACCCACACAGGACACTCAATGACCCACACAGGACACTCAGGACACACGCAGGACACTCAATGACCCACGCAGGACACTCAGGACCCACGCAAGACAGTCAATGACACACGCAGGACACTCAATGACCCAAGCAGGACACTCAATGACCCACACAGGACACTCATGACCCACGCAGGACAGTCAATGACCCATGCAGGACACTTAGTGACCCACACAGGACACTCAGTGACCCACACAGGACACTCAGGACCCACGCAGGACTCACAATGACCCACGCAGGACACGCAAGGAGCCACGCAGGACACTCAATGACAAACACAGGACACCCAGGACCCATGCAGGACACGCAAGGACCCACGCAGGACACTCAATGACCCACACAGGACACTCAATGACCCACGCAGGACACTCAATGATCCACGCAGGACACTCATGGACCTCGCAGGACACTCAATGACCCACGCAGGACACTCATGACCCAGGCAGGACACTCAATGACCCACGCAGGACACTCATGAACCACGCAGGACATGCAATGACCCACGCAGGACACACATGACCCACGCAGGACACTCAATGACCCACACAGGACACTCAATGACCCACACAGGACACTCAATGACACACGCAGGACACTCATGACAAACGCAGGACACTCAATGACCCACACAGGACACTCATGACCCACGCAGGACTTCCATGACCCACGCAGGACACTTAATGACCCACACAGGACACTCATAACCTAGGCCGGACACTCAATGACCCACACACGACCCACACAGTACATACAATGACCCACGCAGGACACTTAATAACCCTCAAAGAACACTCCATGACCCACGCAGGACACCCAATGACCCACACAGGACACTCATAACCTACGCCGGACACTCAATGACCCACACAGGACACTCAGGACCCACGCAGGACACTCAATGAACCACGCAGGACACTCATGACCCAGGCAAGACACTCAATGGCCCACACAGGACACTCATGACCCACGCAGGATTTCCATGACCTACGCAGGACACTCAATGTCCCACACAGGACACTCAATGACCCACGCAGGACACTCAATGACCCACACAGGACACTCATGACCCACGCACGACACTCAATGACCCACACAGGTCACTCTATGACCCACACAGGACACTCAATGACCCACGCAGGACACTCAATGACCCACAAAGGACACTCATGACCCACGCAGGACACTCAATGACCCACGCAGGACACTCATGAACCATACAGGACACTCAATGACCTACACAGGACACTCAATGACCCACGCAGGACACTGAATGACCTACACAGGACACTCATGACCCACGCAGGACACTCAATGACCCACACAGGACACTCAATGACCCACGCAGAACACTCAGGACCCATGCAGGACACTCAATGACCCACACAGCACGCTCAGGACCCACGCAGGACACTCAATGACCCACACCGGACACTCAGGACCCACGCAGGACACTCAATGATCCACACACGACACTCATGACCCACGCAGGACACTCATGAACCATGCAGGACACTCAATGACCCACACAGGGCACTCAATGACCCACGCAGGACACTCAATGACAAACAAAGGACACTCAATGACCCACATAGGACAGTCAATGACCACGCAGGACACTCATGACCCACGCATCACACTCAATGACCCACGCAGGACACTGAATGTCCCATACAGGACACTCAATGACCCATGCAGGACTCTCAATGACCCACACAGGACACTCAATGACCAACATAGAACAGTCAATGTCCACGCAGGCCACTCAATGACACACGCAGGACACTCAATGACCCACACAGGACACTCATGACCCACGCACGACATTCAATGACCCACGCAGGACACTCAGGACCCACGCACGACACTAATGAGCCAGGCAAGACACTCAATGACCCACACAGGACACTCATGACCCACGCAAGATTTCCATGACCCACGCAGGACACTCAATGACCCACGCAGGACACTCATGACCCACGCAGGACACTCAGGGATCCACACAGGACACTCATGACCCACGCAGGACACTCACTGACCCATACAGGACACTCAGGACCCACGCAGGACACTCAATGACCCACGCAGGTAACCCAATGACCCAGACAGGACACTCAGGACCCACGCGGGACACTCAATGACCCACGGAGGACACTCAATGACCCACGCAGGACCCTCATGACCCACGCAGGACAGTCAATGACCCACGCAGGACACTTAGTGACCCACACAGGACACTCAATGACCCACACAGGACACTCAGACCCCACGCAGGACACTCAATGATCCACGCAGGACACTCATGGACCTCGCAGGACACTCAATGACCCACACAGGACACTCATGACCCACGCAGAACACGCAATGACCCACGCAGGACACTCATGACCCACGCAGGACACTCAATGACCCACACAGGACACTCATGACCCACGCAGGACACTCAGGACCCATGCAGGACACTTAGCGACCCACACAGGACACTCAGTGACCCACACAGGACACTCAGGACCCACGCAGGACTCTCAATGACCCACGCAGGACACTCATGAACCATGCAGGACACTCAATGACCAACATAGAACAGTCAATGACCACGCAGGACACTCAATGACCCACGCAGGACACTTATGGCCCTCGCAAGACACTCAATGACCCACGCAGGACACTCATGACCCACGCAGGACACTCAATGACCCACGCAGGACACTCATGAACCACACAGGACGCTCAATGACACACGCAGGACACTCAATGACAAACACAGGACAGCCAGGACCCACGCAGGACACACAAGGACCCACGCAGGACACTCAATGACCCACACAGGACACTCAATGACCCACGCATCACAATCAATGACCCACGCAGGACACTAAATGTCCCATACAGGACACTCAATGACCCATGCAGGACACTCAATGACCCACACAGGAAACTCAATGACCAACATAGGACAGTCAATGACCACGCAGGACACTCAATGACCCACGCAGGACACTCAATGACCCACAGGACACTCATGACCCACGCACGACATTCAATGACCCACGCAGGACACTCAGGACCCACGCACGACACTAATGACCCAGGCAAGACACTCAATGACCCACACAGGACACTCATGACCCACGCAAGATTTCCATGACACACGCAGGACACTCAATGACCCACGCAGGACACTCATGACCCACGCAGGACACACAGGGATCCACACAGGACACTCATGACCCACGCAAGATTTCCATGACCCACGCAGGACACTCAATGACCCACGCAGGACACTCAGGACCCACGCAGGACACACAGGGATCCACACAGGACACTCATGACCCACGCACGACACTCAATGACCCACACAGGACACTCAATGACCCACACAGGACACTCAGGACCCACGCAGGTAACCCAATGACCCACGCAGGACACTCATGAACCACACAGGACGCTCAATGACACACGCAGGATACTCAATGACAAACACAGGACACCCAGGACCCACGCAGGACACGCAAGGACCAACGCAGGACACTCAATGACCCACACAGGACACTCAATGACCCACGCAGGACACTCAATGATCCACGCAGGACACTCATGGACCTCGCAGGACACTCAATGACCCACGCAGGACACTCATGACCCACGCAGGACACGCAATGACCCACGCAGGACACTCATGACCCATGCAGGACACTCAATGACCCACACAGGACACTCAATGACCCACACAGGACACTCAATGACCCACACAGGACACTCAATGACCCACGCAGGACACTCATGACCCACGCAGGACACTCAATGACAAACACAGGACACTCAATGACCCACGCAGGACACGCAAGGACCCACGCAGGACACTCATGGCCCTCGCAGGACACTCAATGACCCACGCAGGACACTCATGAACCACACAGGACGCTCAATGACACACGCAGGACACTCAATGACAAACACAGAACATCCAGGACCCACGCAGGACACGCAAGGAGCCACGCAGGACACTCAATGACAAACACAGGACACCCAGGACCCATGCAGGACACGCAAGGACCCACGCAGGACACTCAATGACCCACACAGGACACTCAATGACCCACGCAGGACACTCAATGATCCACGCAGGACACTCATGGACCTCGCAGGACACTCAATGACCCACGCAGGACACTCATGACCCAGGCAGGACACTCAATGACCCACGCAGGACACTCATGAACCACGCAGGACATGCAATGACCCACGCAGGACACTCATGACCCACGCAGGACACTCAATGACCCACACAGGACACTCAATGACCCACACAGGACACTCAATGACACACGCAGGACACTCATGACAAACGCAGGACACTCAATGACCCACACAGGACACTCATGACCCACGCAGGACTTCCATGACCCACGCAGGACACTTAATGACCCACACAGGACACTCATAACCTAGGCCGGACACTCAATGACCCACACAGGACCCACACAGTACATACAATGACCCACGCAGGACACTTAATAACCCTCAAAGAACACTCCATGACCCACGCAGGACACCCAATGACCCACACAGGACACTCATAACCTACGCCGGACACTCAATGACCCACACAGGACACTCAGGACCCACGCAGGACACTCAATGAACCACGCAGGACACTCATGACCCAGGCAAGACACTCAATGGCCCACACAGGACACTCATGACCCACGCAGGATTTCCATGACCTACGCAGGACACTCAATGTCCCACACAGGACACTCAATGACCCACGCAGGACACTCAATGACCCACACAGGACACTCATGACCCACGCACGACACTCAATGACCCACACAGGTCACTCTATGACCCACACAGGACACTCAATGACCCACGCAGGACACTCAATGACCCACAAAGGACACTCATGACCCACGCAGGACACTCAATGACCCACGCAGGACACTCATGAACCATACAGGACACTCAATGACCTACACAGGACACTCAATGACCCACGCAGGACACTGAATGACCTACACAGGACACTCATGACCCACGCAGGACACTCAATGACCCACACAGGACACTCAATGACCCACGCAGAACACTCAGGACCCATGCAGGACACTCAATGACCCACACAGCACGCTCAGGACCCACGCAGGACACTCAATGACCCACACCGGACACTCAGGACCCACGCAGGACACTCAATGATCCACACACGACACTCATGACCCACGCAGGACACTCATGAATCATGCAGGACACTCAATGACCCACACAGGGCACTCAATGACCCACGCAGGACACTCAATGACAAACAAAGGACACTCAATGACCCACATAGGACAGTCAATGACCACGCAGGACACTCATGACCCACGCATCACACTCAATGACCCACGCAGGACACTGAATGTCCCATACAGGACACTCAATGACCCATGCAGGACTCTCAATGACCCACACAGGACACTCAATGACCAACATAGAACAGTCAATGTCCACGCAGGCCACTCAATGACACACGCAGGACACTCAATGACCCACACAGGACACTCATGACCCACGCACGACATTCAATGACCCACGCAGGACACTCAGGACCCACGCACGACACTAATGAGCCAGGCAAGACACTCAATGACCCACACAGGACACTCATGACCCACGCAAGATTTCCATGACCCACGCAGGACACTCAATGACCCACGCAGGACACTCATGACCCACGCAGGACACTCAGGGATCCACACAGGACACTCATGACCCACGCAGGACACTCACTGACCCATACAGGACACTCAGGACCCACGCAGGACACTCAATGACCCACGCAGGTAACCCAATGACCCAGACAGGACACTCAGGACCCACGCGGGACACTCAATGACCCACGGAGGACACTCAATGACCCACGCAGGACCCTCATGACCCACGCAGGACAGTCAATGACCCACGCAGGACACTTAGTGACCCACACAGGACACTCAATGACCCACACAGGACACTCAGACCCCACGCAGGACACTCAATGATCCACGCAGGACACTCATGGACCTCGCAGGACACTCAATGACCCACGCAGGACACTCATGACCCACGCAGAACACGCAATGACCCACGCAGGACACTCATGACCCATGCAGGACACTCAATGACCCACACAGGACACTCATGACCCACGCAGGACACTCACGACCCATGCAGGACACTTAGCGACCCACACAGGACACTCAGTGACCCACACAGGACACTCAGGACCCACGCAGGACTCTCAATGACCCACGCAGGACACTCATGAACCATGCAGGACACTCAATGACCAACATAGAACAGTCAATGACCACGCAGGACACTCAATGACCCACGCAGGACACTTATGGCCCTCGCAAGACACTCAATGACCCACGCAGGACACTCATGACCCACGCAGGACACTCAATGACCCACGCAGGACACTCATGAACCACACAGGACGCTCAATGACACACGCAGGACACTCAATGACAAACACAGGACAGCCAGGACCCACGCAGGACACACAAGGACCCACGCAGGACACTCAATGACCCACGCAGGACACTCATGAACCACACAGGACGCTCAATGACACACGCAGGACACTCAATGACAAACACAGGACAGCCAGGACCCACGCAGGACACACAAGGACCCACACAGGACACTCAATGACCCACGCATCACAATCAATGACCCACGCAGGACACTAAATGTCCCATACAGGACACTCAATGACCCATGCAGGACACTCAATGACCCACACAGGACACTCAATGACCAACATAGGACAGTCAATGACCACGCAGGACACTCAATGACCCACGCAGGACACTCAATGACCCACAGGACACTCATGACCCACGCACGACATTCAATGACCCACGCAGGACACTCAGGACCCACGCACGACACTAATGACCCAGGCAAGACACTCAATGACCCACACAGGACACTCATGACCCACGCAAGATTTCCATGACACACGCAGGACACTCAATGACCCACGCAGGACACTCATGACCCACGCAGGACACACAGGGATCCACACAGGACACTCATGACCCACGCAAGATTTCCATGACCCACGCAGGACACTCAATGACCCACGCAGGACACTCAGGACCCACGCAGGACACACAGGGATCCACACAGGACACTCATGACCCACGCACGACACTCAATGACCCACACAGGACACTCAATGACCCACACAGGACACTCAGGAACCACGCAGGTAACCCAATGACACACGCAGGACACTCATGAACCACACAGGACACTCAATGACCCATGCAGGACTCTCAATGACCCACACAGGACACTCAATGACCAACATAGAACAGTCAATGTCCACACAGGACACTCAATGACCCACACAGGACACTCAATGACCCACGCAGGACACTCATGACCCACGCAGGACACTCAATGACAAACACAGGACACTCAATGACCCACGCAGGACACGCAAGGACCCACGCAGGACACTCATGGCCCTCGCAGGACACTCAATGACCCACGCAGGACACTCATGAACCACACAGGACGCTCAATGACACACGCAGGACACTCAATGACAAACACAGAACATCCAGGACCCACGCAGGACACGCAAGGAGCCACGCAGGACACTCAATGACCCACACAGGACACTCAATGACCCACGCAGGACACTCAATGATCCACGCAGGACACTCATGGACCTCGCAGGACACTCAATGACCCACGCAGGACACTCATGACCCACGCAGGACACGCAATGACCCACGCAGGACACTCATGACCCACGCAGGACACTCAATGACCCACACAGGACATTCATGACCCACGCAGGACAGTCAATGACCCATGCAGGACACTTAATGACCCACACAGGATACTCAGTGACCCACACAGGACACTCAGGACCCACGCAGGACTCTCAATGACCCACGCAGGACACTCATGAACCATGCAGGACACTCAATGACCCACACAGGACACTCAATGACCCACGCAGGACACTCAATGACAAACAAAAGACACTCAATGACCCACATAGGACAGTCAATGACCACGCAGGACACTCATGACCCACGCATCACACTCAATGACCCACGCAGGACACTGAATGTCCCATACAGAACACTCAATGACCCATGCAGGACACTCAATGACCCACACAGGACACTCAATGACCAACATAGAACAGTCAATGACCACGCAGGACACTCAATGACCCACGCAGGACACTCATGGCCCTCGCAGGACACTCAATGACCCACGCAGGACACTCATGACCCACGCAGGACACTCAATGACCCACGCAGGACACTCATGAACCACACAGGACGCTCAATGACACACGCAGGACACTCAATGACAAACACAGGACACCCAGGACCCACGCAGGACACGCAAGGACCAACGCAGGACACTCAATGACCCACACAGGACACTCAATGACCCACGCAGGACACTCAATGATCCACGCAGGACACTCATGGACCTCGCAGGACACTCAATGACCCACGCAGGACACTCATGACCCACGCAGGACACGCAATGACCCACGCAGGACACTCATGACCCACGCAGGACACTCAATGACCCACACAGGACACTCAATGACCCACACAGGACACTCAATGACCCACGCAGGACACTCATGACAAACGCAGTACACGCAATGACCCACATCGGACACTCAGGACCCACGCAGGACACTCAATGATCCAGACACGACACTCAGGAACTACGCAGGAAACTCAATGAACCACGCAGGACACTCAATGACCCACGCAGGACACTCAATGACGCATAAAGTACACTCAGGACCCGCGCAGGACACACAATGAACAACGCAGGACACTCAGGACCCACGCAGGACAGTCAATGACACACGCAGGACACTCAATGACCCACACAGGACACTCAATGACCCACACAGGACACTCAGGACACATGCAGGACACTCAATGACCCACGCAGGACACTCAACAACCCACGCAGGACCCTCATGACCCAAGCAGGACACTCAATGACCCACACAGGACACTCATGACCCACGCAGGACAGTCAATGACCCATGCAGGACACTTAGTGACCCACACAGGACACTCAGTGACCCACACAGGACACTCAGGACCCACGCAGGACTCACAATGACCCACGCAGGACACTCTTGAACCACGCAGGACACTCAATGACAAACACAGGACACCCAGGACCCATGCAGGCCACGCAAGGACCCACGCAGGACACTCAATGACACACACAGGACACTCAATGACCCACGCAGGACACTCAATGATCCACGCAGGACACTCATGGACCTCGCAGGACACTCAATGACCCACGCAGGACACTCATGACCCAGGCAGGACACTCAATGACCCACGCAGGACACTCATGACCCACGCAGGACACTCAATGACCCACACAGGACACTCAATGACCCACACAGGACACTCAATGACACACGCAGGACACTCATGACAAACGCAGGACACTCAATGACCCACACAGGACACTCATGACCCACGCAGGACTTCCATGACCCACGCAGGACACTTAATGACCCACACAGGACACTCATGACCCACGCATCACACTCAATGACCCACGCAGGACACTGAATGTCCCATACAGGACACTCAATGACCCATGCAGGACTCTCAATGACCCACACAGGACACTCAATGACCAACATAGAACAGTCAATGTCCACGCAGGCCACTCAATGACACACGCAGGACACTCAATGACCCACACAGGACACTCATGACCCACGCACGACATTCAATGACCCACGCAGGACACTCAGGACCCACGCACGACACTAATGAGCCAGGCAAGACACTCAATGACCCACACAGGACACTCATGACCCACGCAAGATTTCCATGACCCACGCAGGACACTCAATGACCCACGCAGGACACTCATGACCCACGCAGGACACTCAGGGATCCACACAGGACACTCATGACCCACGCAGGACACTCACTGACCCATACAGGACACTCAGGACCCACGCAGGACACTCAATGACCCATGCAGGTAACCCAATGACCCAGACAGGACACTCAGGACCCACGCGGGACACTCAATGACCCACGGAGGACACTCAATGACCCACGCAGGACCCTCATGACCCACGCAGGACAGTCAATGACCCACGCAGGACACTTAGTGACCCACACAGGACACTCAATGACCCACACAGGACACTCAGTCCCCACGCAGGACACTCAATGATCCACGCAGGACACTCATGGACCTCGCAGGACACTCAATGACCCACGCAGGACACTCATGACCCACGCAGAACACGCAATGACCCACGCAGGACACTCATGACCCACGCAGGACACTCAATGACCCACACAGGACACTCATGACCCACGCAGGACACTCAGGACCCATGCAGGACACTTAGCGACCCACACAGGACACTCAGTGACCCACACAGGACACTCAGGACCCACGCAGGACTCTCAATGACCCACGCAGGACACTCATGAACCATGCAGGACACTCAATGACCAACATAGAACAGTCAATGACCACGCAGGACACTCAATGACCCACGCAGGACACTTATGGCCCTCGCAAGACACTCAATGACCCACGCAGGACACTCATGACCCACGCAGGACACTCAATGACCCACGCAGGACACTCATGAACCACACAGGACGCTCAATGACACACGCAGGACACTCAATGACAAACACAGGACAGCCAGGACCCACGCAGGACACGCAAGGACCCACGCAGGACACTCAATGACCCACACAGGACACTCAATGACCCACGCATCACAATCAATGACCCACGCAGGACACTAAATGTCCCATACAGGACACTCAATGACCCATGCAGGACACTCAATGACCCACACAGGACACTCAATGACCAACATAGGACAGTCAATGACCACGCAGGACACTCAATGACCCACGCAGGACACTCAATGACCCACAGGACACTCATGACCCACGCACGACATTCAATGACCCACGCAGGACACTCAGGACCCACGCACGACACTAATGACCCAGGCAAGACACTCAATGACCCACACAGGACACTCATGACCCACACAAGATTTCCATGACCCACGCAGGACACTCAATGACCCACGCAGGACACTCATGACCCACGCAGGACACACAGGGATCCACACAGGACACTCATGACCCACGCAAGATTTCCATGACCCACGCAGGACACTCAATGACCCACGCAGGACACTCATGACCCACGCAGGACACACAGGGATCCACACAGGACACTCATGACCCACGCACGACACTCAATGACCCACACAGGACACTCAATGACCCACACAGGACACTCAGGACCCACGCAGGTAACCCAATGACCCACGCAGGACACTCATGAACCACACAGGACGCTCAATGACACACGCAGGATACTCAATGACAAACACAGGACACCCAGGACCCACGCAGGACACGCAAGGACCAACGCAGGACACTCAATGACCCACACAGGACACTCAATGACCCACGCAGAACACTCAATGATCCACGCAGGACACTCATGGACCTCGCAGGACACTCAATGACCCACGCAGGACACTCATGACCCACGCAGGACACGCAATGACCCACGCAGGACACTCATGACCCACGCAGGACACTCAATGACCCACACAGGACACTCAATGACCCACACAGGACACTCAATGACCCACACAGGACACTCAGGACCCACGCAGGTAACCCAATGACCCACGCAGGACACTCAATGACCCACACAGGACACTCAATGACCCACGCAGGACACTCAATGACCCACGCAGGACACTCATGGCCCTCGCAGGACACTCAATGACCCACGCAGGACACTCATGAACCACACAGGACGCTCAATGACACACGCAGGACACTCAATGACAAACACAGAACATCCAGGACCCACGCAGGACACGCAAGGAGCCACGCAGGACACTCAATGACCCACACAGGACACTCAATGACCCACGCAGGACACTCAATGATCCACGCAGGACACTCATGGACCTCGCAGGACACTCAATGACCCACGCAGGACACTCATGACCCACGCAGGACACGCAATGACCCACGCAGGACACTCATGACCCACGCAGGACACTCAATGACCCACACAGGACATTCATGACCCACGCAGGACAGTCAATGACCCATGCAGGACACTTAGTGACCCACACAGGATACTCAGTGACCCACACAGGACACTCAGGACCCACGCAGGACTCTCAATGACCCACGCAGGACACTCATGAACCATGCAGGACACTCAATGACCCACACAGGACACTCAATGACCCACGCAGGACACTCAATGACAAACAAAGGACACTCAATGACCCACATAGGACAGTCAATGACCACGCAGGACACTCATGACCCACGCATCACACTCAATGACCCACGCAGGACACTGAATGTCCCATACAGAACACTCAATGACCCATGCAGGACACTCAATGACCCACACAGGACACTCAATGACCAACATAGAACAGTCAATGACCACGCAGGACACTCAATGACCCACGCAGGACACTCATGGCCCTCGCAGGACACTCAATGACCCACGCAGGACACTCATGACCCACGCAGGACACTCAATGACCCACGCAGGACACTCATGAACCACACAGGACGCTCAATGACACACGCAGGACACTCAATGACAAACACAGGACACCCAGGACCCACGCAGGACACTCATGGACCTCGCAGGACACTCAATGACCCACGCAGGACACTCATGACCCACGCAGGACACGCAATGACCCACGCAGGACACTCATGACCCACGCAGGACACTCAATGACCCACACAGGACACTCAATGACCCACACAGGACACTCCATGACCCACGCAGGACACTCATGACAAACGCAGTACACGCAATGACCCACATCGGACACTCAGGACCCACGCAGGACACTCAATGATCCAGACACGACACTCAGGAACTACGCAGGAAACTCAATGAACCACGCAGGACACTCAATGACCCACGCAGGACACTCAATGACGCACAAAGTACACTCAGGACCCGCGCAGGACACACAATGAACAACGCAGGACACTCAGGACCCACGCAGGACAGTCAATGACACACGCAGGACACTCAATGACCCACACAGGACACTCAATGACCCACACAGGACACTCAGGACACATGCAGGACACTCAATGACCCACGCAGGACACTCAACAACCCACGCAGGACCCTCATGACCCAAGCAGGACACTCAATGACCCACACAGGACACTCATGACCCACGCAGGACAGTCAATGACCCATGCAGGACACTTAGTGACCCACACAGGACACTCAGTGACCCACACAGGACACTCAGGACCCACGCAGGACTCACAATGACCCACGCAGGACACTCTTGAACCACGCAGGACACTCAATGACAAACACAGGACACCCAGGACCCATGCAGGACACGCAAGGACCCACGCAGGACACTCAATGACACACACAGGACACTCAATGACCCACGCAGGACACTCAATGATCCACGCAGGACACTCATGGACCTCGCAGGACACTCAATGACCCACGCAGGACACTCATGACCCAGGCAGGACACTCAATGACCCACGCAGGACACTCATGACCCACGCAGGACACTCAATGACCCACACAGGACACTCAATGACCCACACAGGACACTCAATGACACACGCAGGACACTCATGACAAACGCAGGACACTCAATGACCCACACAGGACACTCATGACCCACGCAGGACTTCCATGACCCACGCAGGACACTTAATGACCCACACAGGACACTCATAACCTAGGCCGGACACTCAATGACCCACACAGGACCCACACAGTACATACAATGACCCACGCAGGACACTTAATAACCCTCAAAGAACACTCCATGACCCACGCAGGACACCCAATGACCCACACAGGACACTCATAACCTACGCCGGACACTCAATGACCCACACAGGACACTCAGGACCCACGCAGGACACTCAATGAACCACGCAGGACACTCATGACCCAGGCAAGACACTCAATGGCCCACACAGGACACTCATGACCCACGCAGGATTTCCATGACCTACGCAGGACACTCAATGTCCCACACAGGACACTCAATGACCAACGCAGGACACTCAATGACCCACACAGGACACTCATGACCCACGCACGACACTCAATGACCCACACAGGTCACTCTATGACCCACACAGGACACTCAATGACCCACGCAGGACACTCAATGACCCACAAAGGACACTCATGACCCACGCAGGACACTCAATGACCCACGCAGGACACTCATGAACCATACAGGACACTCAATGACCTACACAGGACACTCAATGACCCACGCAGGACACTGAATGACCTACACAGGACACTCATGACCCACGCAGGACACTCAATGACCCACACAGGACACTCAATGACCCACGCAGAACACTCAGGACCCATGCAGGACACTCAATGACCCACACAGCACGCTCAGGACCCACGCAGGACACTCAATGACCCACACAGGACACTCAGACCCCACGCAGGACACTCAATGATCCACGCAGGACACTCATGGACCTCGCAGGACACTCAATGACCCACGCAGGACACTCATGACCCACGCAGAACACGCAATGACCCACGCAGGACACTCATGACCCATGCAGGACACTCAATGACCCACACAGGACACTCATGACCCACGCAGGACACTCACGACCCATGCAGGACACTTAGCGACCCACACAGGACACTCAGTGACCCACACAGGACACTCAGGACCCACGCAGGACTCTCAATGACCCACGCAGGACACTCATGAACCATGCAGGACACTCAATGACCAACATAGAACAGTCAATGACCACGCAGGACACTCAATGACCCACGCAGGACACTTATGGCCCTCGCAAGACACTCAATGACCCACGCAGGACACTCATGACCCACGCAGGACACTCAATGACCCACGCAGGACACTCATGAACCACACAGGACGCTCAATGACACACGCAGGACACTCAATGACAAACACAGGACAGCCAGGACCCACGCAGGACACACAAGGACCCACGCAGGACACTCAATGACCCACGCAGGACACTCATGAACCACACAGGACGCTCAATGACACACGCAGGACACTCAATGACAAACACAGGACAGCCAGGACCCACGCAGGACACACAAGGACCCACACAGGACACTCAATGACCCACGCATCACAATCAATGACCCACGCAGGACACTAAATGTCCCATACAGGACACTCAATGACCCATGCAGGACACTCAATGACCCACACAGGACACTCAATGACCAACATAGGACAGTCAATGACCACGCAGGACACTCAATGACCCACGCAGGACACTCAATGACCCACAGGACACTCATGACCCACGCACGACATTCAATGACCCACGCAGGACACTCAGGACCCACGCACGACACTAATGACCCAGGCAAGACACTCAATGACCCACACAGGACACTCATGACCCACGCAAGATTTCCATGACACACGCAGGACACTCAATGACCCACGCAGGACACTCATGACCCACGCAGGACACACAGGGATCCACACAGGACACTCATGACCCACGCAAGATTTCCATGACCCACGCAGGACACTCAATGACCCACGCAGGACACTCAGGACCCACGCAGGACACACAGGGATCCACACAGGACACTCATGACCCACGCACGACACTCAATGACCCACACAGGACACTCAATGACCCACACAGGACACTCAGGAACCACGCAGGTAACCCAATGACACACGCAGGACACTCATGAACCACACAGGACACTCAATGACCCATGCAGGACTCTCAATGACCCACACAGGACACTCAATGACCAACATAGAACAGTCAATGTCCACACAGGACACTCAATGACCCACACAGGACACTCAATGACCCACGCAGGACACTCATGACCCACGCAGGACACTCAATGACAAACACAGGACACTCAATGACCCACGCAGGACACGCAAGGACCCACGCAGGACACTCATGGCCCTCGCAGGACACTCAATGACCCACGCAGGACACTCATGAACCACACAGGACGCTCAATGACACACGCAGGACACTCAATGACAAACACAGAACATCCAGGACCCACGCAGGACACGCAAGGAGCCACGCAGGACACTCAATGACCCACACAGGACACTCAATGACCCACGCAGGACACTCAATGATCCACGCAGGACACTCATGGACCTCGCAGGACACTCAATGACCCACGCAGGACACTCATGACCCACGCAGGACACGCAATGACCCACGCAGGACACTCATGACCCACGCAGGACACTCAATGACCCACACAGGACATTCATGACCCACGCAGGACAGTCAATGACCCATGCAGGACACTTAATGACCCACACAGGATACTCAGTGACCCACACAGGACACTCAGGACCCACGCAGGACTCTCAATGACCCACGCAGGACACTCATGAACCATGCAGGACACTCAATGACCCACACAGGACACTCAATGACCCACGCAGGACACTCAATGACAAACAAAAGACACTCAATGACCCACATAGGACAGTCAATGACCACGCAGGACACTCATGACCCACGCATCACACTCAATGACCCACGCAGGACACTGAATGTCCCATACAGAACACTCAATGACCCATGCAGGACACTCAATGACCCACACAGGACACTCAATGACCAACATAGAACAGTCAATGACCACGCAGGACACTCAATGACCCACGCAGGACACTCATGGCCCTCGCAGGACACTCAATGACCCACGCAGGACACTCATGACCCACGCAGGACACTCAATGACCCACGCAGGACACTCATGAACCACACAGGACGCTCAATGACACACGCAGGACACTCAATGACAAACACAGGACACCCAGGACCCACGCAGGACACGCAAGGACCAACGCAGGACACTCAATGACCCACACAGGACACTCAATGACCCACGCAGGACACTCAATGATCCACGCAGGACACTCATGGACCTCGCAGGACACTCAATGACCCACGCAGGACACTCATGACCCACGCAGGACACGCAATGACCCACGCAGGACACTCATGACCCACGCAGGACACTCAATGACCCACACAGGACACTCAATGACCCACACAGGACACTCAATGACCCACGCAGGACACTCATGACAAACGCAGTACACGCAATGACCCACATCGGACACTCAGGACCCACGCAGGACACTCAATGATCCAGACACGACACTCAGGAACTACGCAGGAAACTCAATGAACCACGCAGGACACTCAATGACCCACGCAGGACACTCAATGACGCATAAAGTACACTCAGGACCCGCGCAGGACACACAATGAACAACGCAGGACACTCAGGACCCACGCAGGACAGTCAATGACACACGCAGGACACTCAATGACCCACACAGGACACTCAATGACCCACACAGGACACTCAGGACACATGCAGGACACTCAATGACCCACGCAGGACACTCAACAACCCACGCAGGACCCTCATGACCCAAGCAGGACACTCAATGACCCACACAGGACACTCATGACCCACGCAGGACAGTCAATGACCCATGCAGGACACTTAGTGACCCACACAGGACACTCAGTGACCCACACAGGACACTCAGGACCCACGCAGGACTCACAATGACCCACGCAGGACACTCTTGAACCACGCAGGACACTCAATGACAAACACAGGACACCCAGGACCCATGCAGGCCACGCAAGGACCCACGCAGGACACTCAATGACACACACAGGACACTCAATGACCCACGCAGGACACTCAATGATCCACGCAGGACACTCATGGACCTCGCAGGACACTCAATGACCCACGCAGGACACTCATGACCCAGGCAGGACACTCAATGACCCACGCAGGACACTCATGACCCACGCAGGACACTCAATGACCCACACAGGACACTCAATGACCCACACAGGACACTCAATGACACACGCAGGACACTCATGACAAACGCAGGACACTCAATGACCCACACAGGACACTCATGACCCACGCAGGACTTCCATGACCCACGCAGGACACTTAATGACCCACACAGGACACTCATGACCCACGCATCACACTCAATGACCCACGCAGGACACTGAATGTCCCATACAGGACACTCAATGACCCATGCAGGACTCTCAATGACCCACACAGGACACTCAATGACCAACATAGAACAGTCAATGTCCACGCAGGCCACTCAATGACACACGCAGGACACTCAATGACCCACACAGGACACTCATGACCCACGCACGACATTCAATGACCCACGCAGGACACTCAGGACCCACGCACGACACTAATGAGCCAGGCAAGACACTCAATGACCCACACAGGACACTCATGACCCACGCAAGATTTCCATGACCCACGCAGGACACTCAATGACCCACGCAGGACACTCATGACCCACGCAGGACACTCAGGGATCCACACAGGACACTCATGACCCACGCAGGACACTCACTGACCCATACAGGACACTCAGGACCCACGCAGGACACTCAATGACCCATGCAGGTAACCCAATGACCCAGACAGGACACTCAGGACCCACGCGGGACACTCAATGACCCACGGAGGACACTCAATGACCCACGCAGGACCCTCATGACCCACGCAGGACAGTCAATGACCCACGCAGGACACTTAGTGACCCACACAGGACACTCAATGACCCACACAGGACACTCGGTCCCCACGCAGGACACTCAATGATCCACGCAGGACACTCATGGACCTCGCAGGACACTCAATGACCCACGCAGGACACTCATGACCCACGCAGAACACGCAATGACCCACGCAGGACACTCATGACCCACGCAGGACACTCAATGACCCACACAGGACACTCATGACCCACGCAGGACACTCAGGACCCATGCAGGACACTTAGCGACCCACACAGGACACTCAGTGACCCACACAGGACACTCAGGACCCACGCAGGACTCTCAATGACCCACGCAGGACACTCATGAACCATGCAGGACACTCAATGACCAACATAGAACAGTCAATGACCACGCAGGACACTCAATGACCCACGCAGGACACTTATGGCCCTCGCAAGACACTCAATGACCCACGCAGGACACTCATGACCCACGCAGGACACTCAATGACCCACGCAGGACACTCATGAACCACACAGGACGCTCAATGACACACGCAGGACACTCAATGACAAACACAGGACAGCCAGGACCCACGCAGGACACGCAAGGACCCACGCAGGACACTCAATGACCCACACAGGACACTCAATGACCCACGCATCACAATCAATGACCCACGCAGGACACTAAATGTCCCATACAGGACACTCAATGACCCATGCAGGACACTCAATGACCCACACAGGACACTCAATGACCAACATAGGACAGTCAATGACCACGCAGGACACTCAATGACCCACGCAGGACACTCAATGACCCACAGGACACTCATGACCCACGCACGACATTCAATGACCCACGCAGGACACTCAGGACCCACGCACGACACTAATGACCCAGGCAAGACACTCAATGACCCACACAGGACACTCATGACCCACACAAGATTTCCATGACCCACGCAGGACACTCAATGACCCACGCAGGACACTCATGACCCACGCAGGACACACAGGGATCCACACAGGACACTCATGACCCACGCAAGATTTCCATGACCCACGCAGGACACTCAATGACCCACGCAGGACACTCATGACCCACGCAGGACACACAGGGATCCACACAGGACACTCATGACCCACGCACGACACTCAATGACCCACACAGGACACTCAATGACCCACACAGGACACTCAGGACCCACGCAGGTAACCCAATGACCCACGCAGGACACTCATGAACCACACAGGACGCTCAATGACACACGCAGGATACTCAATGACAAACACAGGACACCCAGGACCCACGCAGGACACGCAAGGACCAACGCAGGACACTCAATGACCCACACAGGACACTCAATGACCCACGCAGAACACTCAATGATCCACGCAGGACACTCATGGACCTCGCAGGACACTCAATGACCCACGCAGGACACTCATGACCCACGCAGGACACGCAATGACCCACGCAGGACACTCATGACCCACGCAGGACACTCAATGACCCACACAGGACACTCAATGACCCACACAGGACACTCAATGACCCACACAGGACACTCAGGACCCACGCAGGTAACCCAATGACCCACGCAGGACACTCAATGACCCACACAGGACACTCAATGACCCACGCAGGACACTCAATGACCCACGCAGGACACTCATGGCCCTCGCAGGACACTCAATGACCCACGCAGGACACTCATGAACCACACAGGACGCTCAATGACACACGCAGGACACTCAATGACAAACACAGAACATCCAGGACCCACGCAGGACACGCAAGGAGCCACGCAGGACACTCAATGACCCACACAGGACACTCAATGACCCACGCAGGACACTCAATGATCCACGCAGGACACTCATGGACCTCGCAGGACACTCAATGACCCACGCAGGACACTCATGACCCACGCAGGACACGCAATGACCCACGCAGGACACTCATGACCCACGCAGGACACTCAATGACCCACACAGGACATTCATGACCCACGCAGGACAGTCAATGACCCATGCAGGACACTTAGTGACCCACACAGGATACTCAGTGACCCACACAGGACACTCAGGACCCACGCAGGACTCTCAATGACCCACGCAGGACACTCATGAACCATGCAGGACACTCAATGACCCACACAGGACACTCAATGACCCACGCAGGACACTCAATGACAAACAAAGGACACTCAATGACCCACATAGGACAGTCAATGACCACGCAGGACACTCATGACCCACGCATCACACTCAATGACCCACGCAGGACACTGAATGTCCCATACAGAACACTCAATGACCCATGCAGGACACTCAATGACCCACACAGGACACTCAATGACCAACATAGAACAGTCAATGACCACGCAGGACACTCAATGACCCACGCAGGACACTCATGGCCCTCGCAGGACACTCAATGACCCACGCAGGACACTCATGACCCACGCAGGACACTCAATGACCCACGCAGGACACTCATGAACCACACAGGACGCTCAATGACACACGCAGGACACTCAATGACAAACACAGGACACCCAGGACCCACGCAGGACACTCATGGACCTCGCAGGACACTCAATGACCCACGCAGGACACTCATGACCCACGCAGGACACGCAATGACCCACGCAGGACACTCATGACCCACGCAGGACACTCAATGACCCACACAGGACACTCAATGACCCACACAGGACACTCCATGACCCACGCAGGACACTCATGACAAACGCAGTACACGCAATGACCCACATCGGACACTCAGGACCCACGCAGGACACTCAATGATCCAGACACGACACTCAGGAACTACGCAGGAAACTCAATGAACCACGCAGGACACTCAATGACCCACGCAGGACACTCAATGACGCACAAAGTACACTCAGGACCCGCGCAGGACACACAATGAACAACGCAGGACACTCAGGACCCACGCAGGACAGTCAATGACACACGCAGGACACTCAATGACCCACACAGGACACTCAATGACCCACACAGGACACTCAGGACACATGCAGGACACTCAATGACCCACGCAGGACACTCAACAACCCACGCAGGACCCTCATGACCCAAGCAGGACACTCAATGACCCACACAGGACACTCATGACCCACGCAGGACAGTCAATGACCCATGCAGGACACTTAGTGACCCACACAGGACACTCAGTGACCCACACAGGACACTCAGGACCCACGCAGGACTCACAATGACCCACGCAGGACACTCTTGAACCACGCAGGACACTCAATGACAAACACAGGACACCCAGGACCCATGCAGGACACGCAAGGACCCACGCAGGACACTCAATGACACACACAGGACACTCAATGACCCACGCAGGACACTCAATGATCCACGCAGGACACTCATGGACCTCGCAGGACACTCAATGACCCACGCAGGACACTCATGACCCAGGCAGGACACTCAATGACCCACGCAGGACACTCATGACCCACGCAGGACACTCAATGACCCACACAGGACACTCAATGACCCACACAGGACACTCAATGACACACGCAGGACACTCATGACAAACGCAGGACACTCAATGACCCACACAGGACACTCATGACCCACGCAGGACTTCCATGACCCACGCAGGACACTTAATGACCCACACAGGACACTCATAACCTAGGCCGGACACTCAATGACCCACACAGGACCCACACAGTACATACAATGACCCACGCAGGACACTTAATAACCCTCAAAGAACACTCCATGACCCACGCAGGACACCCAATGACCCACACAGGACACTCATAACCTACGCCGGACACTCAATGACCCACACAGGACACTCAGGACCCACGCAGGACACTCAATGAACCACGCAGGACACTCATGACCCAGGCAAGACACTCAATGGCCCACACAGGACACTCATGACCCACGCAGGATTTCCATGACCTACGCAGGACACTCAATGTCCCACACAGGACACTCAATGACCCACGCAGGACACTCAATGACCCACACAGGACACTCATGACCCACGCACGACACTCAATGACCCACACAGGTCACTCTATGACCCACACAGGACACTCAATGACCCACGCAGGACACTCAATGACCCACAAAGGACACTCATGACCCACGCAGGACACTCAATGACCCACGCAGGACACTCATGAACCATACAGGACACTCAATGACCTACACAGGACACTCAATGACCCACGCAGGACACTGAATGACCTACACAGGACACTCATGACCAACGCAGGACACTCAATGACCCACACAGGACACTCAATGACCCACGCAGAACACTCAGGACCCATGCAGGACACTCAATGACCCACACAGCACGCTCAGGACCCACGCAGGACACTCAATGACCCACACCGGACACTCAGGACCCACGCAGGACACTCAATGATCCACACACGACACTCAGGAACCACGCAGGACACTCAATGAACCACGCAGGACACTCAATGACCCACGCAGGACACTCAATGATGCACAAAGGAAACTCAGGACCCGCACAGGACACACAATGACCAACGCAGGACACTCAGGACCCACGCAGGACAGTCAATGACCCACACAGGACACTAAGTGACCCACACATGACACTCAATGACCCACACAGGACACTCAGACCCCACGCAGGATACTCAATGACCCATGCAGGACACTCATGACGTACGCAGGACACTCAATGACACACACAGGACACTCAGGACCCACGCAGGACACGCAATGACCCACGCAGGACACTCAATGACCCACGCAGGACACTCATAGCCCTCGCAGGACACTCAATGACCCACGCAGGACACTCATGACCCACGCAGGACACGCCATGAACCACGCAGGACACTCATGACCCACGCAGGACACTCAATAACCCTCACAGGACACTCAGGACCCACGCAGGACAATCAATGACCCAAGCAGGACACTCATGACCCACGCAGGACACTCAATGTCCCACTCAGGACACTCATAACCCATGCAGGACACTCAATGACACACACAGGACACTCAGGACCCATACAGGACACTCAATGACCCACACAGGACACTCAATAACCGACGCAGGACACGCTATGTCCCACGCAGGACACTCAGGACCCACGCAGGATACTCAGTGACCCACACAGGACACACATTGATCCACGAAGGACACTCAGGACCCACGCAGGACACTCAATGACCCACGCAGGACACTCAGGACCTACGCAGGACACTCAATGACCCACGCAGGACACTCATGACCCACGCAGGACACTCAATGACCCACACAGGACACTCAGGACCCACGCAGGACAACCAATGACCCACGCAGGACACTCAATGACCCACACTGGACAGCCAATGACCAATACAGGACAGCCAATGACCCACGCAGGACTCTCAATGATCCACGCAGGACACTCAATGACCCACGCAGGTCAATCAATGACTCACGCAGGACACTCGTGGCCCTCGCAGGACACTCAATGACCCACGCATGACACTCATGACACACGCAGGACACTCAATGACCCACGCAGGATACTCAATGACCCACACAGGTCACACCGTGACCCACGCAGGGCACTCATGACACACGCAGGACACTCAATGACCCACCCAGGACACTCAGGACCCACGCAGGACACTCAATGACCCACGCAGGACACTCATGACCCACGCAGGACACTCAATGACAAACACAGGACACTCAATGACCCACGCAGGACACGCAAGGACCCACGCAGGACACTCAATGACCCACACAGGACACTCAATGACCCACGCAGGACACTCAATGATCCACGCAGGACACTCATGGACCTCGCAGGACACTCAATGACCCACGCAGGACACTCATGACCCAGGCAGGACACTCAATGACCCACGCAGGACACTCATGAACCACGCAGGACATGCAATGACCCACGCAGGACACTCATGACCCACGCAGGACACTCAATGACCCACACAGGACACTCAATGACCCACACAGGACACTCAATGACACACGCAGGACACTCATGACAAACGCAGGACACTCAATGACCCACACAGGACACTCATGACTCACGCAGGACTTCCATGACCCACACAGGACACTTAATGACCCACACAGGACACTCAGTGACCCACACAGGACACTCAGGACCCACACAGTACACACAATGACCCACGCAGGACACTCAGTACCCACCTAGGTCACTGAATGACCCGCACAGTACAATCAATGACCCACGCAGGACACTTAATAACCCTCAAAGAACACTCCATGACCCACGCAGGACACCCAATGACCCACACAGGACACTCAGGACCCACGCAGGACACTCATGACCCACACAGGACACTCAATGACCAATATAGAACAGTCAATGACCACGCAGGACACTCAATGACCCAAGCAGGACACTCATGGCCCTCGCAGGACACTCAATGACCCACGCAGGACACTCATGACCCACGCAGGACACTCAATGACCCACGCAGGACACTCATGAACCACACAGGACGCTCAATGACACACGCAGGACACTCAATGACAAATACAGGACACCCAGGACCCACGCAGGACACGCAACGACCCACGCAGGACACTCAATGACCCACGCAGGATACTGAATGACCCACGCAGGACACTCATGGCCCTCGCAGGACACTCAATGACCCACGCAGGACACTCATGACCCACGCAGGACACTCAATGACCCACGCAGGACACTCATGAACCACACAGGACGCTCAACGACACACGCAGGACACTCAATGACAAACACAGGACACTCAATGACCCACACAGGACACTCAATGACCCACGCAGGACACTCAATGACCCACACAGGACACTCATACCCTAAGCTGGACACTCAATGACCCACACAGGACACTCAGGACCCACACAGTACATACAATGACCCACGCAGGACACTCATAACCCACGCAGGACACTCAATGACCCGCACAGGACACTCAATGACCCATGCAGGACACTTAATAACCCTCAAAGGACACTCAATGACCCACACAGGACACTCATGACCAACGCAGGACAGTCAATGACCCATGCCGGACACTTAGTGACCCACACAGGACACTCAGTGACCCACACAGGACACTCAGGACCCACGCAGGACTCTCAATGACCCACGCAGGACACTCATGAACCATGCAGGACACTCAATGACCCACACAGGACACTCAATGACCCACGCAGGACACTCAATGACCCACACAGGACACTCAATGACCAATATAGAACAGTCAATGACCACGCAGGACACTCAATGACCCACGCAGGACACTCATGGCCCTCGCAGGACACTCAATGACCCACGCAGGACACTCATGACCCACGCAGGACACTCAATGACCCACGCAGGACACTCATGAACCACACAGGACGCTCAATGACACACGCAGGACACTCAATGACAAATACGGACACCCAGGACCCACGCAGGACACGCAATGACCCATGCAGGACACTCAATGACCCACGCAGGATACTCAATGACCCACGCAGGACACTCATGGCCCTCGCAGGACACTCAATGACCCACGCAGGACACTCATGACCCACGCAGGACACTCAATGACCCACGCAGGACACTCATGAACCACACAGGACGCTCAACGACACACGCAGGACACTCAATGACAAAAACAGGACACCCAGGACCCACCCAGGAACGCAAGGACCCACGCAGGACACTCAATGACCCACACAGGACACTCAATGACCCACGCAGGACACTCAATGATCCACGCAGGACACTCATGGACCTCGCAGGACACTCAATGACCCACGCAGGACACTCATGAACCATGCAGGACACTCATTGACCCACACAGGACACTCAATAACCCACGCAGGACACTCATGAACCACACAGGACGCTCAATGACACACGCAGGACACTCAATGACAAACACAGGACACCCAGGACCCACGCAGGACACGCAAGGACCCACGCAGGACACTCAATGACCCACACAGGACACTCAATGACCCACGCAGGACACTCAATGATCCACGCAGGACACTCATGGACCTCGCAGGACACCAATGACCCACGCAGGACACTCATGAACCATGCAGGACACTCAATGACCCACACAGGGCACTCAATGACCCACGCAGGACACTCAATGACAAACAAAGGACACTCAATGACCCACATAGGACAGTCAATGACCACGCAGGACACTCAATGACCCACACAGGACACTCAATGACCCACGCAGGACACTCAATGATCCACGCAGGACACTCATGGACCTCGCAGGACACTCAATGACCCACGCAGGACTCTCAATGACCCACGCAGGACACTCATGAACCATGCAGGACACTCAATGACCCACACAGGGCACTCAATGACCCACGCAGGACACTCAATGACAAACAAAGGACACTCAATGACCCACATAGGACAGTCAATGACCACGCAGGACACTCATGACCCACGCATCACACTCAATGACCCACGCAGGACACTGAATGTCCCATACAGGACACTCAATGACCCATGCAGGACTCTCAATGACCCACACAGGACACTCAATGACCAACATAGAACAGTCAATGTCCACGCAGGCCACTCAATGACACACGCAGGACACTCAATTACCCACACAGGACACTCATGACCCACGCACGACATTCAATGACCCACGCAGGACACTCAGGACCCACGCACGACACTAATGAGCCAAGCAAGACACTCAATGACCCACACAGGACACTCATGACCCACGCAAGATTTCCATGACCCACGAAGGACACTCAATGACCCACGCAGGACACTCATGACCCACGCAGGACACTCAGGGATCCACACAGGACACTCATGACCCACGCAGGACACTCACTGACCCATACAGGACACTCAGGACCCACGCAGGACACTCAATGACCCACGCAGGTAACCCAATGACCCACACAGGACACTCAGGACCCACGCGGGACACTCAATGACCCACGGAGGACACTCAATGACCCACGCAGGACCCTCATGACCCACGCAGGACAGTCAATGACCCACGCAGGACACTTAGTGACCCACACAGGACACTCAATGACCCACACAGGACACTCAGACCCCACGCAGGACACTCAATGATCCACGCAGGACACTCATGGACCTCGCAGGACACTCAATGACCCACGCAGGACACTCATGACCTACGCAGAACACGCAATGACCCACGCAGGACACTCATGACCCACGCAGGACACTCAATGACCCACACAGGACACTCATGACCCACGCAGGACACTCAGGACCCATGCAGGACACTTAGCGACCCACACAGGACACTCAGTGACCCACACAGGACACTCAGGACCCACGCAGGACTCTCAATGACCCACGCAGGACACTCATGAACCATGCAGGACACTCAATGACCAACATAGAACAGTCAATGACCACGCAGGACACTCAATGACCCACGCAGGACACTTATGGCCCTCGCAAGACACTCAATGACCCACGCAGGACACTCATGACCCACGCAGGACACTCAATGACCCACGCAGGACACTCAATGACCCGCGCAGGACACTCAATGACCCACACAGGACACTCATGACCCATGCAGGACACTCACTGACCCACACAGTACACTCAGGACCCACGCAGGACACTCAATGACCAACGCAGGACACTCAATGACCCACACAGGACACTCAGGACCCACGCGGGACACTCAATGACCCACGGAGGACACTCAATGACCCACGCAGGACCCTCATGACCCACGCAGGACAGTCAATGACCCACGCAGGACACTTAGTGACCCACACAGGACACTCAATGACCCACACAGGACACTCAGGCCCCACGCAGGACACTCAATGACCCATGCAGGACACTCATGACGCACGCAGGACACTCAATGACCGACACAGGACACTCAGGACCCACGCAGGACACGCAATGACCCACGCAGGACACTCAATGACCCACGCAGGACACTCATGGCACTCGCAGGACACTCAATGACCCACACAGGACACTCAGGACCCACGCAGGACACTCAATGACCCACACAGGCCACTGAATGACCCACGCAGGACACGCATGGCCCTCGCAGGACACTCAATGACCCACGCAGGACACTCAATGACCCACACAGGACACTCAATGACCCACACAGGACACTCAATGACACACGCAGGACACTCATGACAAACGCCGGACACTCAATGACCCACACAGGACACTCATGACCCACGCAGGACTTCCATGACCCACGCAGGACTCTTAATGACCCACACAGGACACTCATAACCTAGGCCGGCCACTCAATGACCCACACACGACCCACACAGTACATACAATGACCCACGCAGGACACTTAATAACCCTCAAAGAACACTCCATGACCCACGCAGGACACCCAATGACCCACACAGGACACTCATAACCTATGCCGGACACTCAATGACCCACACAGGACACTCAGGACCCACGCAGGACACTCAATGAACCACGCAGGACACTCAATGATCCACGCAGGACACTCATGAACCATGCAGGACACTCAATGACCCACACAGGACACTCAATGACCCACGCAGGACACTCAATGACAAACAAAAGACACTCAATGACCCACATAGGACAGTCAATGACCACGCAGGACACTCATGACCCACGCATCACACTCAATGACCCACGCAGGACACTGAATGTCCCATACAGAACACTCAATGACCCATGCAGGACACTCAATGACCCACACAGGACACTCAATGACCAACATAGAACAGTCAATGACCACGCAGGACACTCAATGACCCACGCAGGACACTCATGGCCCTCGCAGGACACTCAATGACCCACGCAGGACACTCATGACCCACGCAGGACACTCAATGACCCACGCAGGACACTCATGAACCACACAGGACGCTCAATGACACACGCAGGACACTCAATGACAAACACAGGACACCCAGGACCCACGCAGGACACGCAAGGACCAACGCAGGACACTCAATGACCCACACAGGACACTCAATGACCCACGCAGGACACTCAATGATCCACGCAGGACACTCATGGACCTCGCAGGACACTCAATGACCCACGCAGGACACTCATGACCCACGCAGGACACGCAATGACCCACGCAGGACACTCATGACCCACGCAGGACACTCAATGACCCACACAGGACACTCAATGACCCACACAGGACACTCAATGACCCACGCAGGACACTCATGACAAACGCAGTACACGCAATGACCCACATCGGACACTCAGGACCCACGCAGGACACTCAATGATCCAGACACGACACTCAGGAACTACGCAGGAAACTCAATGAACCACGCAGGACACTCAA
This sequence comes from Chiloscyllium plagiosum, assembly GCF_037043375.1. NCBI lineage: Eukaryota > Metazoa > Chordata > Chondrichthyes > Orectolobiformes > Hemiscylliidae > Chiloscyllium > Chiloscyllium plagiosum. Next base: position 6,560,595 of record NW_028270176.1, read on the forward strand.
TGACCCACGCAGGACACTCAATGACGCATAAAGTACACTCAGGACCCGCGCAGGACACACAATGAACAACGCAGGACACTCAGGACCCACGCAGGACAGTCAATGACACACGCAGGACACTCAATGACCCACACAGGACACTCAATGACCCACACAGGACACTCAGGACACATGCAGGACACTCAATGACCCACGCAGGACACTCAACAACCCACGCAGGACCCTCATGACCCAAGCAGGACACTCAATGACCCACACAGGACACTCATGACCCACGCAGGACAGTCAATGACCCATGCAGGACACTTAGTGACCCACACAGGACACTCAGTGACCCACACAGGACACTCAGGACCCACGCAGGACTCACAATGACCCACGCAGGACACTCTTGAACCACGCAGGACACTCAATGACAAACACAGGACACCCAGGACCCATGCAGGCCACGCAAGGACCCACGCAGGACACTCAATGACACACACAGGACACTCAATGACCCACGCAGGACACTCAATGATCCACGCAGGACACTCATGGACCTCGCAGGACACTCAATGACCCACGCAGGACACTCATGACCCAGGCAGGACACTCAATGACCCACGCAGGACACTCATGACCCACGCAGGACACTCAATGACCCACACAGGACACTCAATGACCCACACAGGACACTCAATGACACACGCAGGACACTCATGACAAACGCAGGACACTCAATGACCCACACAGGACACTCATGACCCACGCAGGACTTCCATGACCCACGCAGGACACTTAATGACCCACACAGGACACTCATGACCCACGCATCACACTCAATGACCCACGCAGGACACTGAATGTCCCATACAGGACACTCAATGACCCATGCAGGACTCTCAATGACCCACACAGGACACTCAATGACCAACATAGAACAGTCAATGTCCACGCAGGCCACTCAATGACACACGCAGGACACTCAATGACCCACACAGGACACTCATGACCCACGCACGACATTCAATGACCCACGCAGGACACTCAGGACCCACGCACGACACTAATGAGCCAGGCAAGACACTCAATGACCCACACAGGACACTCATGACCCACGCAAGATTTCCATGACCCACGCAGGACACTCAATGACCCACGCAGGACACTCATGACCCACGCAGGACACTCAGGGATCCACACAGGACACTCATGACCCACGCAGGACACTCACTGACCCATACAGGACACTCAGGACCCACGCAGGACACTCAATGACCCATGCAGGTAACCCAATGACCCAGACAGGACACTCAGGACCCACGCGGGACACTCAATGACCCACGGAGGACACTCAATGACCCACGCAGGACCCTCATGACCCACGCAGGACAGTCAATGACCCACGCAGGACACTTAGTGACCCACACAGGACACTCAATGACCCACACAGGACACTCAGTCCCCACGCAGGACACTCAATGATCCACGCAGGACACTCATGGACCTCGCAGGACACTCAATGACCCACGCAGGACACTCATGACCCACGCAGAACACGCAATGACCCACGCAGGACACTCATGACCCACGCAGGACACTCAATGACCCACACAGGACACTCATGACCCACGCAGGACACTCAGGACCCATGCAGGACACTTAGCGACCCACACAGGACACTCAGTGACCCACACAGGACACTCAGGACCCACGCAGGACTCTCAATGACCCACGCAGGACACTCATGAACCATGCAGGACACTCAATGACCAACATAGAACAGTCAATGACCACGCAGGACACTCAATGACCCACGCAGGACACTTATGGCCCTCGCAAGACACTCAATGACCCACGCAGGACACTCATGACCCACGCAGGACACTCAATGACCCACGCAGGACACTCATGAACCACACAGGACGCTCAATGACACACGCAGGACACTCAATGACAAACACAGGACAGCCAGGACCCACGCAGGACACGCAAGGACCCACGCAGGACACTCAATGACCCACACAGGACACTCAATGACCCACGCATCACAATCAATGACCCACGCAGGACACTAAATGTCCCATACAGGACACTCAATGACCCATGCAGGACACTCAATGACCCACACAGGACACTCAATGACCAACATAGGACAGTCAATGACCACGCAGGACACTCAATGACCCACGCAGGACACTCAATGACCCACAGGACACTCATGACCCACGCACGACATTCAATGACCCACGCAGGACACTCAGGACCCACGCACGACACTAATGACCCAGGCAAGACACTCAATGACCCACACAGGACACTCATGACCCACACAAGATTTCCATGACCCACGCAGGACACTCAATGACCCACGCAGGACACTCATGACCCACGCAGGACACACAGGGATCCACACAGGACACTCATGACCCACGCAAGATTTCCATGACCCACGCAGGACACTCAATGACCCACGCAGGACACTCATGACCCACGCAGGACACACAGGGATCCACACAGGACACTCATGACCCACGCACGACACTCAATGACCCACACAGGACACTCAATGACCCACACAGGACACTCAGGACCCACGCAGGTAACCCAATGACCCACGCAGGACACTCATGAACCACACAGGACGCTCAATGACACACGCAGGATACTCAATGACAAACACAGGACACCCAGGACCCACGCAGGACACGCAAGGACCAACGCAGGACACTCAATGACCCACACAGGACACTCAATGACCCACGCAGAACACTCAATGATCCACGCAGGACACTCATGGACCTCGCAGGACACTCAATGACCCACGCAGGACACTCATGACCCACGCAGGACACGCAATGACCCACGCAGGACACTCATGACCCACGCAGGACACTCAATGACCCACACAGGACACTCAATGACCCACACAGGACACTCAATGACCCACACAGGACACTCAGGACCCACGCAGGTAACCCAATGACCCACGCAGGACACTCAATGACCCACACAGGACACTCAATGACCCACGCAGGACACTCAATGACCCACGCAGGACACTCATGGCCCTCGCAGGACACTCAATGACCCACGCAGGACACTCATGAACCACACAGGACGCTCAATGACACACGCAGGACACTCAATGACAAACACAGAACATCCAGGACCCACGCAGGACACGCAAGGAGCCACGCAGGACACTCAATGACCCACACAGGACACTCAATGACCCACGCAGGACACTCAATGATCCACGCAGGACACTCATGGACCTCGCAGGACACTCAATGACCCACGCAGGACACTCATGACCCACGCAGGACACGCAATGACCCACGCAGGACACTCATGACCCACGCAGGACACTCAATGACCCACACAGGACATTCATGACCCACGCAGGACAGTCAATGACCCATGCAGGACACTTAGTGACCCACACAGGATACTCAGTGACCCACACAGGACACTCAGGACCCACGCAGGACTCTCAATGACCCACGCAGGACACTCATGAACCATGCAGGACACTCAATGACCCACACAGGACACTCAATGACCCACGCAGGACACTCAATGACAAACAAAGGACACTCAATGACCCACATAGGACAGTCAATGACCACGCAGGACACTCATGACCCACGCATCACACTCAATGACCCACGCAGGACACTGAATGTCCCATACAGAACACTCAATGACCCATGCAGGACACTCAATGACCCACACAGGACACTCAATGACCAACATAGAACAGTCAATGACCACGCAGGACACTCAATGACCCACGCAGGACACTCATGGCCCTCGCAGGACACTCAATGACCCACGCAGGACACTCATGACCCACGCAGGACACTCAATGACCCACGCAGGACACTCATGAACCACACAGGACGCTCAATGACACACGCAGGACACTCAATGACAAACACAGGACACCCAGGACCCACGCAGGACACTCATGGACCTCGCAGGACACTCAATGACCCACGCAGGACACTCATGACCCACGCAGGACACGCAATGACCCACGCAGGACACTCATGACCCACGCAGGACACTCAATGACCCACACAGGACACTCAATGACCCACACAGGACACTCCATGACCCACGCAGGACACTCATGACAAACGCAGTACACGCAATGACCCACATCGGACACTCAGGACCCACGCAGGACACTCAATGATCCAGACACGACACTCAGGAACTACGCAGGAAACTCAATGAACCACGCAGGACACTCAATGACCCACGCAGGACACTCAATGACGCACAAAGTACACTCAGGACCCGCGCAGGACACACAATGAACAACGCAGGACACTCAGGACCCACGCAGGACAGTCAATGACACACGCAGGACACTCAATGACCCACACAGGACACTCAATGACCCACACAGGACACTCAGGACACATGCAGGACACTCAATGACCCACGCAGGACACTCAACAACCCACGCAGGACCCTCATGACCCAAGCAGGACACTCAATGACCCACACAGGACACTCATGACCCACGCAGGACAGTCAATGACCCATGCAGGACACTTAGTGACCCACACAGGACACTCAGTGACCCACACAGGACACTCAGGACCCACGCAGGACTCACAATGACCCACGCAGGACACTCTTGAACCACGCAGGACACTCAATGACAAACACAGGACACCCAGGACCCATGCAGGACACGCAAGGACCCACGCAGGACACTCAATGACACACACAGGACACTCAATGACCCACGCAGGACACTCAATGATCCACGCAGGACACTCATGGACCTCGCAGGACACTCAATGACCCACGCAGGACACTCATGACCCAGGCAGGACACTCAATGACCCACGCAGGACACTCATGACCCACGCAGGACACTCAATGACCCACACAGGACACTCAATGACCCACACAGGACACTCAATGACACACGCAGGACACTCATGACAAACGCAGGACACTCAATGACCCACACAGGACACTCATGACCCACGCAGGACTTCCATGACCCACGCAGGACACTTAATGACCCACACAGGACACTCATAACCTAGGCCGGACACTCAATGACCCACACAGGACCCACACAGTACATACAATGACCCACGCAGGACACTTAATAACCCTCAAAGAACACTCCATGACCCACGCAGGACACCCAATGACCCACACAGGACACTCATAACCTACGCCGGACACTCAATGACCCACACAGGACACTCAGGACCCACGCAGGACACTCAATGAACCACGCAGGACACTCATGACCCAGGCAAGACACTCAATGGCCCACACAGGACACTCATGACCCACGCAGGATTTCCATGACCTACGCAGGACACTCAATGTCCCACACAGGACACTCAATGACCAACGCAGGACACTCAATGACCCACACAGGACACTCATGACCCACGCACGACACTCAATGACCCACACAGGTCACTCTATGACCCACACAGGACACTCAATGACCCACGCAGGACACTCAATGACCCACAAAGGACACTCATGACCCACGCAGGACACTCAATGACCCACGCAGGACACTCATGAACCATACAGGACACTCAATGACCTACACAGGACACTCAATGACCCACGCAGGACACTGAATGACCTACACAGGACACTCATGACCCACGCAGGACACTCAATGACCCACACAGGACACTCAATGACCCACGCAGAACACTCAGGACCCATGCAGGACACTCAATGACCCACACAGCACGCTCAGGACCCACGCAGGACACTCAATGACCCACACAGGACACTCAGACCCCACGCAGGACACTCAATGATCCACGCAGGACACTCATGGACCTCGCAGGACACTCAATGACCCACGCAGGACACTCATGACCCACGCAGAACACGCAATGACCCACGCAGGACACTCATGACCCATGCAGGACACTCAATGACCCACACAGGACACTCATGACCCACGCAGGACACTCACGACCCATGCAGGACACTTAGCGACCCACACAGGACACTCAGTGACCCACACAGGACACTCAGGACCCACGCAGGACTCTCAATGACCCACGCAGGACACTCATGAACCATGCAGGACACTCAATGACCAACATAGAACAGTCAATGACCACGCAGGACACTCAATGACCCACGCAGGACACTTATGGCCCTCGCAAGACACTCAATGACCCACGCAGGACACTCATGACCCACGCAGGACACTCAATGACCCACGCAGGACACTCATGAACCACACAGGACGCTCAATGACACACGCAGGACACTCAATGACAAACACAGGACAGCCAGGACCCACGCAGGACACACAAGGACCCACGCAGGACACTCAATGACCCACGCAGGACACTCATGAACCACACAGGACGCTCAATGACACACGCAGGACACTCAATGACAAACACAGGACAGCCAGGACCCACGCAGGACACACAAGGACCCACACAGGACACTCAATGACCCACGCATCACAATCAATGACCCACGCAGGACACTAAATGTCCCATACAGGACACTCAATGACCCATGCAGGACACTCAATGACCCACACAGGACACTCAATGACCAACATAGGACAGTCAATGACCACGCAGGACACTCAATGACCCACGCAGGACACTCAATGACCCACAGGACACTCATGACCCACGCACGACATTCAATGACCCACGCAGGACACTCAGGACCCACGCACGACACTAATGACCCAGGCAAGACACTCAATGACCCACACAGGACACTCATGACCCACGCAAGATTTCCATGACACACGCAGGACACTCAATGACCCACGCAGGACACTCATGACCCACGCAGGACACACAGGGATCCACACAGGACACTCATGACCCACGCAAGATTTCCATGACCCACGCAGGACACTCAATGACCCACGCAGGACACTCAGGACCCACGCAGGACACACAGGGATCCACACAGGACACTCATGACCCACGCACGACACTCAATGACCCACACAGGACACTCAATGACCCACACAGGACACTCAGGAACCACGCAGGTAACCCAATGACACACGCAGGACACTCATGAACCACACAGGACACTCAATGACCCATGCAGGACTCTCAATGACCCACACAGGACACTCAATGACCAACATAGAACAGTCAATGTCCACACAGGACACTCAATGACCCACACAGGACACTCAATGACCCACGCAGGACACTCATGACCCACGCAGGACACTCAATGACAAACACAGGACACTCAATGACCCACGCAGGACACGCAAGGACCCACGCAGGACACTCATGGCCCTCGCAGGACACTCAATGACCCACGCAGGACACTCATGAACCACACAGGACGCTCAATGACACACGCAGGACACTCAATGACAAACACAGAACATCCAGGACCCACGCAGGACACGCAAGGAGCCACGCAGGACACTCAATGACCCACACAGGACACTCAATGACCCACGCAGGACACTCAATGATCCACGCAGGACACTCATGGACCTCGCAGGACACTCAATGACCCACGCAGGACACTCATGACCCACGCAGGACACGCAATGACCCACGCAGGACACTCATGACCCACGCAGGACACTCAATGACCCACACAGGACATTCATGACCCACGCAGGACAGTCAATGACCCATGCAGGACACTTAATGACCCACACAGGATACTCAGTGACCCACACAGGACACTCAGGACCCACGCAGGACTCTCAATGACCCACGCAGGACACTCATGAACCATGCAGGACACTCAATGACCCACACAGGACACTCAATGACCCACGCAGGACACTCAATGACAAACAAAAGACACTCAATGACCCACATAGGACAGTCAATGACCACGCAGGACACTCATGACCCACGCATCACACTCAATGACCCACGCAGGACACTGAATGTCCCATACAGAACACTCAATGACCCATGCAGGACACTCAATGACCCACACAGGACACTCAATGACCAACATAGAACAGTCAATGACCACGCAGGACACTCAATGACCCACGCAGGACACTCATGGCCCTCGCAGGACACTCAATGACCCACGCAGGACACTCATGACCCACGCAGGACACTCAATGACCCACGCAGGACACTCATGAACCACACAGGACGCTCAATGACACACGCAGGACACTCAATGACAAACACAGGACACCCAGGACCCACGCAGGACACGCAAGGACCAACGCAGGACACTCAATGACCCACACAGGACACTCAATGACCCACGCAGGACACTCAATGATCCACGCAGGACACTCATGGACCTCGCAGGACACTCAATGACCCACGCAGGACACTCATGACCCACGCAGGACACGCAATGACCCACGCAGGACACTCATGACCCACGCAGGACACTCAATGACCCACACAGGACACTCAATGACCCACACAGGACACTCAATGACCCACGCAGGACACTCATGACAAACGCAGTACACGCAATGACCCACATCGGACACTCAGGACCCACGCAGGACACTCAATGATCCAGACACGACACTCAGGAACTACGCAGGAAACTCAATGAACCACGCAGGACACTCAATGACCCACGCAGGACACTCAATGACGCATAAAGTACACTCAGGACCCGCGCAGGACACACAATGAACAACGCAGGACACTCAGGACCCACGCAGGACAGTCAATGACACACGCAGGACACTCAATGACCCACACAGGACACTCAATGACCCACACAGGACACTCAGGACACATGCAGGACACTCAATGACCCACGCAGGACACTCAACAACCCACGCAGGACCCTCATGACCCAAGCAGGACACTCAATGACCCACACAGGACACTCATGACCCACGCAGGACAGTCAATGACCCATGCAGGACACTTAGTGACCCACACAGGACACTCAGTGACCCACACAGGACACTCAGGACCCACGCAGGACTCACAATGACCCACGCAGGACACTCTTGAACCACGCAGGACACTCAATGACAAACACAGGACACCCAGGACCCATGCAGGCCACGCAAGGACCCACGCAGGACACTCAATGACACACACAGGACACTCAATGACCCACGCAGGACACTCAATGATCCACGCAGGACACTCATGGACCTCGCAGGACACTCAATGACCCACGCAGGACACTCATGACCCAGGCAGGACACTCAATGACCCACGCAGGACACTCATGACCCACGCAGGACACTCAATGACCCACACAGGACACTCAATGACCCACACAGGACACTCAATGACACACGCAGGACACTCATGACAAACGCAGGACACTCAATGACCCACACAGGACACTCATGACCCACGCAGGACTTCCATGACCCACGCAGGACACTTAATGACCCACACAGGACACTCATGACCCACGCATCACACTCAATGACCCACGCAGGACACTGAATGTCCCATACAGGACACTCAATGACCCATGCAGGACTCTCAATGACCCACACAGGACACTCAATGACCAACATAGAACAGTCAATGTCCACGCAGGCCACTCAATGACACACGCAGGACACTCAATGACCCACACAGGACACTCATGACCCACGCACGACATTCAATGACCCACGCAGGACACTCAGGACCCACGCACGACACTAATGAGCCAGGCAAGACACTCAATGACCCACACAGGACACTCATGACCCACGCAAGATTTCCATGACCCACGCAGGACACTCAATGACCCACGCAGGACACTCATGACCCACGCAGGACACTCAGGGATCCACACAGGACACTCATGACCCACGCAGGACACTCACTGACCCATACAGGACACTCAGGACCCACGCAGGACACTCAATGACCCATGCAGGTAACCCAATGACCCAGACAGGACACTCAGGACCCACGCGGGACACTCAATGACCCACGGAGGACACTCAATGACCCACGCAGGACCCTCATGACCCACGCAGGACAGTCAATGACCCACGCAGGACACTTAGTGACCCACACAGGACACTCAATGACCCACACAGGACACTCGGTCCCCACGCAGGACACTCAATGATCCACGCAGGACACTCATGGACCTCGCAGGACACTCAATGACCCACGCAGGACACTCATGACCCACGCAGAACACGCAATGACCCACGCAGGACACTCATGACCCACGCAGGACACTCAATGACCCACACAGGACACTCATGACCCACGCAGGACACTCAGGACCCATGCAGGACACTTAGCGACCCACACAGGACACTCAGTGACCCACACAGGACACTCAGGACCCACGCAGGACTCTCAATGACCCACGCAGGACACTCATGAACCATGCAGGACACTCAATGACCAACATAGAACAGTCAATGACCACGCAGGACACTCAATGACCCACGCAGGACACTTATGGCCCTCGCAAGACACTCAATGACCCACGCAGGACACTCATGACCCACGCAGGACACTCAATGACCCACGCAGGACACTCATGAACCACACAGGACGCTCAATGACACACGCAGGACACTCAATGACAAACACAGGACAGCCAGGACCCACGCAGGACACGCAAGGACCCACGCAGGACACTCAATGACCCACACAGGACACTCAATGACCCACGCATCACAATCAATGACCCACGCAGGACACTAAATGTCCCATACAGGACACTCAATGACCCATGCAGGACACTCAATGACCCACACAGGACACTCAATGACCAACATAGGACAGTCAATGACCACGCAGGACACTCAATGACCCACGCAGGACACTCAATGACCCACAGGACACTCATGACCCACGCACGACATTCAATGACCCACGCAGGACACTCAGGACCCACGCACGACACTAATGACCCAGGCAAGACACTCAATGACCCACACAGGACACTCATGACCCACACAAGATTTCCATGACCCACGCAGGACACTCAATGACCCACGCAGGACACTCATGACCCACGCAGGACACACAGGGATCCACACAGGACACTCATGACCCACGCAAGATTTCCATGACCCACGCAGGACACTCAATGACCCACGCAGGACACTCATGACCCACGCAGGACACACAGGGATCCACACAGGACACTCATGACCCACGCACGACACTCAATGACCCACACAGGACACTCAATGACCCACACAGGACACTCAGGACCCACGCAGGTAACCCAATGACCCACGCAGGACACTCATGAACCACACAGGACGCTCAATGACACACGCAGGATACTCAATGACAAACACAGGACACCCAGGACCCACGCAGGACACGCAAGGACCAACGCAGGACACTCAATGACCCACACAGGACACTCAATGACCCACGCAGAACACTCAATGATCCACGCAGGACACTCATGGACCTCGCAGGACACTCAATGACCCACGCAGGACACTCATGACCCACGCAGGACACGCAATGACCCACGCAGGACACTCATGACCCACGCAGGACACTCAATGACCCACACAGGACACTCAATGACCCACACAGGACACTCAATGACCCACACAGGACACTCAGGACCCACGCAGGTAACCCAATGACCCACGCAGGACACTCAATGACCCACACAGGACACTCAATGACCCACGCAGGACACTCAATGACCCACGCAGGACACTCATGGCCCTCGCAGGACACTCAATGACCCACGCAGGACACTCATGAACCACACAGGACGCTCAATGACACACGCAGGACACTCAATGACAAACACAGAACATCCAGGACCCACGCAGGACACGCAAGGAGCCACGCAGGACACTCAATGACCCACACAGGACACTCAATGACCCACGCAGGACACTCAATGATCCACGCAGGACACTCATGGACCTCGCAGGACACTCAATGACCCACGCAGGACACTCATGACCCACGCAGGACACGCAATGACCCACGCAGGACACTCATGACCCACGCAGGACACTCAATGACCCACACAGGACATTCATGACCCACGCAGGACAGTCAATGACCCATGCAGGACACTTAGTGACCCACACAGGATACTCAGTGACCCACACAGGACACTCAGGACCCACGCAGGACTCTCAATGACCCACGCAGGACACTCATGAACCATGCAGGACACTCAATGACCCACACAGGACACTCAATGACCCACGCAGGACACTCAATGACAAACAAAGGACACTCAATGACCCACATAGGACAGTCAATGACCACGCAGGACACTCATGACCCACGCATCACACTCAATGACCCACGCAGGACACTGAATGTCCCATACAGAACACTCAATGACCCATGCAGGACACTCAATGACCCACACAGGACACTCAATGACCAACATAGAACAGTCAATGACCACGCAGGACACTCAATGACCCACGCAGGACACTCATGGCCCTCGCAGGACACTCAATGACCCACGCAGGACACTCATGACCCACGCAGGACACTCAATGACCCACGCAGGACACTCATGAACCACACAGGACGCTCAATGACACACGCAGGACACTCAATGACAAACACAGGACACCCAGGACCCACGCAGGACACTCATGGACCTCGCAGGACACTCAATGACCCACGCAGGACACTCATGACCCACGCAGGACACGCAATGACCCACGCAGGACACTCATGACCCACGCAGGACACTCAATGACCCACACAGGACACTCAATGACCCACACAGGACACTCCATGACCCACGCAGGACACTCATGACAAACGCAGTACACGCAATGACCCACATCGGACACTCAGGACCCACGCAGGACACTCAATGATCCAGACACGACACTCAGGAACTACGCAGGAAACTCAATGAACCACGCAGGACACTCAATGACCCACGCAGGACACTCAATGACGCACAAAGTACACTCAGGACCCGCGCAGGACACACAATGAACAACGCAGGACACTCAGGACCCACGCAGGACAGTCAATGACACACGCAGGACACTCAATGACCCACACAGGACACTCAATGACCCACACAGGACACTCAGGACACATGCAGGACACTCAATGACCCACGCAGGACACTCAACAACCCACGCAGGACCCTCATGACCCAAGCAGGACACTCAATGACCCACACAGGACACTCATGACCCACGCAGGACAGTCAATGACCCATGCAGGACACTTAGTGACCCACACAGGACACTCAGTGACCCACACAGGACACTCAGGACCCACGCAGGACTCACAATGACCCACGCAGGACACTCTTGAACCACGCAGGACACTCAATGACAAACACAGGACACCCAGGACCCATGCAGGACACGCAAGGACCCACGCAGGACACTCAATGACACACACAGGACACTCAATGACCCACGCAGGACACTCAATGATCCACGCAGGACACTCATGGACCTCGCAGGACACTCAATGACCCACGCAGGACACTCATGACCCAGGCAGGACACTCAATGACCCACGCAGGACACTCATGACCCACGCAGGACACTCAATGACCCACACAGGACACTCAATGACCCACACAGGACACTCAATGACACACGCAGGACACTCATGACAAACGCAGGACACTCAATGACCCACACAGGACACTCATGACCCACGCAGGACTTCCATGACCCACGCAGGACACTTAATGACCCACACAGGACACTCATAACCTAGGCCGGACACTCAATGACCCACACAGGACCCACACAGTACATACAATGACCCACGCAGGACACTTAATAACCCTCAAAGAACACTCCATGACCCACGCAGGACACCCAATGACCCACACAGGACACTCATAACCTACGCCGGACACTCAATGACCCACACAGGACACTCAGGACCCACGCAGGACACTCAATGAACCACGCAGGACACTCATGACCCAGGCAAGACACTCAATGGCCCACACAGGACACTCATGACCCACGCAGGATTTCCATGACCTACGCAGGACACTCAATGTCCCACACAGGACACTCAATGACCCACGCAGGACACTCAATGACCCACACAGGACACTCATGACCCACGCACGACACTCAATGACCCACACAGGTCACTCTATGACCCACACAGGACACTCAATGACCCACGCAGGACACTCAATGACCCACAAAGGACACTCATGACCCACGCAGGACACTCAATGACCCACGCAGGACACTCATGAACCATACAGGACACTCAATGACCTACACAGGACACTCAATGACCCACGCAGGACACTGAATGACCTACACAGGACACTCATGACCAACGCAGGACACTCAATGACCCACACAGGACACTCAATGACCCACGCAGAACACTCAGGACCCATGCAGGACACTCAATGACCCACACAGCACGCTCAGGACCCACGCAGGACACTCAATGACCCACACCGGACACTCAGGACCCACGCAGGACACTCAATGATCCACACACGACACTCAGGAACCACGCAGGACACTCAATGAACCACGCAGGACACTCAATGACCCACGCAGGACACTCAATGATGCACAAAGGAAACTCAGGACCCGCACAGGACACACAATGACCAACGCAGGACACTCAGGACCCACGCAGGACAGTCAATGACCCACACAGGACACTAAGTGACCCACACATGACACTCAATGACCCACACAGGACACTCAGACCCCACGCAGGATACTCAATGACCCATGCAGGACACTCATGACGTACGCAGGACACTCAATGACACACACAGGACACTCAGGACCCACGCAGGACACGCAATGACCCACGCAGGACACTCAATGACCCACGCAGGACACTCATAGCCCTCGCAGGACACTCAATGACCCACGCAGGACACTCATGACCCACGCAGGACACGCCATGAACCACGCAGGACACTCATGACCCACGCAGGACACTCAATAACCCTCACAGGACACTCAGGACCCACGCAGGACAATCAATGACCCAAGCAGGACACTCATGACCCACGCAGGACACTCAATGTCCCACTCAGGACACTCATAACCCATGCAGGACACTCAATGACACACACAGGACACTCAGGACCCATACAGGACACTCAATGACCCACACAGGACACTCAATAACCGACGCAGGACACGCTATGTCCCACGCAGGACACTCAGGACCCACGCAGGATACTCAGTGACCCACACAGGACACACATTGATCCACGAAGGACACTCAGGACCCACGCAGGACACTCAATGACCCACGCAGGACACTCAGGACCTACGCAGGACACTCAATGACCCACGCAGGACACTCATGACCCACGCAGGACACTCAATGACCCACACAGGACACTCAGGACCCACGCAGGACAACCAATGACCCACGCAGGACACTCAATGACCCACACTGGACAGCCAATGACCAATACAGGACAGCCAATGACCCACGCAGGACTCTCAATGATCCACGCAGGACACTCAATGACCCACGCAGGTCAATCAATGACTCACGCAGGACACTCGTGGCCCTCGCAGGACACTCAATGACCCACGCATGACACTCATGACACACGCAGGACACTCAATGACCCACGCAGGATACTCAATGACCCACACAGGTCACACCGTGACCCACGCAGGGCACTCATGACACACGCAGGACACTCAATGACCCACCCAGGACACTCAGGACCCACGCAGGACACTCAATGACCCACGCAGGACACTCATGACCCACGCAGGACACTCAATGACAAACACAGGACACTCAATGACCCACGCAGGACACGCAAGGACCCACGCAGGACACTCAATGACCCACACAGGACACTCAATGACCCACGCAGGACACTCAATGATCCACGCAGGACACTCATGGACCTCGCAGGACACTCAATGACCCACGCAGGACACTCATGACCCAGGCAGGACACTCAATGACCCACGCAGGACACTCATGAACCACGCAGGACATGCAATGACCCACGCAGGACACTCATGACCCACGCAGGACACTCAATGACCCACACAGGACACTCAATGACCCACACAGGACACTCAATGACACACGCAGGACACTCATGACAAACGCAGGACACTCAATGACCCACACAGGACACTCATGACTCACGCAGGACTTCCATGACCCACACAGGACACTTAATGACCCACACAGGACACTCAGTGACCCACACAGGACACTCAGGACCCACACAGTACACACAATGACCCACGCAGGACACTCAGTACCCACCTAGGTCACTGAATGACCCGCACAGTACAATCAATGACCCACGCAGGACACTTAATAACCCTCAAAGAACACTCCATGACCCACGCAGGACACCCAATGACCCACACAGGACACTCAGGACCCACGCAGGACACTCATGACCCACACAGGACACTCAATGACCAATATAGAACAGTCAATGACCACGCAGGACACTCAATGACCCAAGCAGGACACTCATGGCCCTCGCAGGACACTCAATGACCCACGCAGGACACTCATGACCCACGCAGGACACTCAATGACCCACGCAGGACACTCATGAACCACACAGGACGCTCAATGACACACGCAGGACACTCAATGACAAATACAGGACACCCAGGACCCACGCAGGACACGCAACGACCCACGCAGGACACTCAATGACCCACGCAGGATACTGAATGACCCACGCAGGACACTCATGGCCCTCGCAGGACACTCAATGACCCACGCAGGACACTCATGACCCACGCAGGACACTCAATGACCCACGCAGGACACTCATGAACCACACAGGACGCTCAACGACACACGCAGGACACTCAATGACAAACACAGGACACTCAATGACCCACACAGGACACTCAATGACCCACGCAGGACACTCAATGACCCACACAGGACACTCATACCCTAAGCTGGACACTCAATGACCCACACAGGACACTCAGGACCCACACAGTACATACAATGACCCACGCAGGACACTCATAACCCACGCAGGACACTCAATGACCCGCACAGGACACTCAATGACCCATGCAGGACACTTAATAACCCTCAAAGGACACTCAATGACCCACACAGGACACTCATGACCAACGCAGGACAGTCAATGACCCATGCCGGACACTTAGTGACCCACACAGGACACTCAGTGACCCACACAGGACACTCAGGACCCACGCAGGACTCTCAATGACCCACGCAGGACACTCATGAACCATGCAGGACACTCAATGACCCACACAGGACACTCAATGACCCACGCAGGACACTCAATGACCCACACAGGACACTCAATGACCAATATAGAACAGTCAATGACCACGCAGGACACTCAATGACCCACGCAGGACACTCATGGCCCTCGCAGGACACTCAATGACCCACGCAGGACACTCATGACCCACGCAGGACACTCAATGACCCACGCAGGACACTCATGAACCACACAGGACGCTCAATGACACACGCAGGACACTCAATGACAAATACGGACACCCAGGACCCACGCAGGACACGCAATGACCCATGCAGGACACTCAATGACCCACGCAGGATACTCAATGACCCACGCAGGACACTCATGGCCCTCGCAGGACACTCAATGACCCACGCAGGACACTCATGACCCACGCAGGACACTCAATGACCCACGCAGGACACTCATGAACCACACAGGACGCTCAACGACACACGCAGGACACTCAATGACAAAAACAGGACACCCAGGACCCACCCAGGAACGCAAGGACCCACGCAGGACACTCAATGACCCACACAGGACACTCAATGACCCACGCAGGACACTCAATGATCCACGCAGGACACTCATGGACCTCGCAGGACACTCAATGACCCACGCAGGACACTCATGAACCATGCAGGACACTCATTGACCCACACAGGACACTCAATAACCCACGCAGGACACTCATGAACCACACAGGACGCTCAATGACACACGCAGGACACTCAATGACAAACACAGGACACCCAGGACCCACGCAGGACACGCAAGGACCCACGCAGGACACTCAATGACCCACACAGGACACTCAATGACCCACGCAGGACACTCAATGATCCACGCAGGACACTCATGGACCTCGCAGGACACCAATGACCCACGCAGGACACTCATGAACCATGCAGGACACTCAATGACCCACACAGGGCACTCAATGACCCACGCAGGACACTCAATGACAAACAAAGGACACTCAATGACCCACATAGGACAGTCAATGACCACGCAGGACACTCAATGACCCACACAGGACACTCAATGACCCACGCAGGACACTCAATGATCCACGCAGGACACTCATGGACCTCGCAGGACACTCAATGACCCACGCAGGACTCTCAATGACCCACGCAGGACACTCATGAACCATGCAGGACACTCAATGACCCACACAGGGCACTCAATGACCCACGCAGGACACTCAATGACAAACAAAGGACACTCAATGACCCACATAGGACAGTCAATGACCACGCAGGACACTCATGACCCACGCATCACACTCAATGACCCACGCAGGACACTGAATGTCCCATACAGGACACTCAATGACCCATGCAGGACTCTCAATGACCCACACAGGACACTCAATGACCAACATAGAACAGTCAATGTCCACGCAGGCCACTCAATGACACACGCAGGACACTCAATTACCCACACAGGACACTCATGACCCACGCACGACATTCAATGACCCACGCAGGACACTCAGGACCCACGCACGACACTAATGAGCCAAGCAAGACACTCAATGACCCACACAGGACACTCATGACCCACGCAAGATTTCCATGACCCACGAAGGACACTCAATGACCCACGCAGGACACTCATGACCCACGCAGGACACTCAGGGATCCACACAGGACACTCATGACCCACGCAGGACACTCACTGACCCATACAGGACACTCAGGACCCACGCAGGACACTCAATGACCCACGCAGGTAACCCAATGACCCACACAGGACACTCAGGACCCACGCGGGACACTCAATGACCCACGGAGGACACTCAATGACCCACGCAGGACCCTCATGACCCACGCAGGACAGTCAATGACCCACGCAGGACACTTAGTGACCCACACAGGACACTCAATGACCCACACAGGACACTCAGACCCCACGCAGGACACTCAATGATCCACGCAGGACACTCATGGACCTCGCAGGACACTCAATGACCCACGCAGGACACTCATGACCTACGCAGAACACGCAATGACCCACGCAGGACACTCATGACCCACGCAGGACACTCAATGACCCACACAGGACACTCATGACCCACGCAGGACACTCAGGACCCATGCAGGACACTTAGCGACCCACACAGGACACTCAGTGACCCACACAGGACACTCAGGACCCACGCAGGACTCTCAATGACCCACGCAGGACACTCATGAACCATGCAGGACACTCAATGACCAACATAGAACAGTCAATGACCACGCAGGACACTCAATGACCCACGCAGGACACTTATGGCCCTCGCAAGACACTCAATGACCCACGCAGGACACTCATGACCCACGCAGGACACTCAATGACCCACGCAGGACACTCAATGACCCGCGCAGGACACTCAATGACCCACACAGGACACTCATGACCCATGCAGGACACTCACTGACCCACACAGTACACTCAGGACCCACGCAGGACACTCAATGACCAACGCAGGACACTCAATGACCCACACAGGACACTCAGGACCCACGCGGGACACTCAATGACCCACGGAGGACACTCAATGACCCACGCAGGACCCTCATGACCCACGCAGGACAGTCAATGACCCACGCAGGACACTTAGTGACCCACACAGGACACTCAATGACCCACACAGGACACTCAGGCCCCACGCAGGACACTCAATGACCCATGCAGGACACTCATGACGCACGCAGGACACTCAATGACCGACACAGGACACTCAGGACCCACGCAGGACACGCAATGACCCACGCAGGACACTCAATGACCCACGCAGGACACTCATGGCACTCGCAGGACACTCAATGACCCACACAGGACACTCAGGACCCACGCAGGACACTCAATGACCCACACAGGCCACTGAATGACCCACGCAGGACACGCATGGCCCTCGCAGGACACTCAATGACCCACGCAGGACACTCAATGACCCACACAGGACACTCAATGACCCACACAGGACACTCAATGACACACGCAGGACACTCATGACAAACGCCGGACACTCAATGACCCACACAGGACACTCATGACCCACGCAGGACTTCCATGACCCACGCAGGACTCTTAATGACCCACACAGGACACTCATAACCTAGGCCGGCCACTCAATGACCCACACACGACCCACACAGTACATACAATGACCCACGCAGGACACTTAATAACCCTCAAAGAACACTCCATGACCCACGCAGGACACCCAATGACCCACACAGGACACTCATAACCTACGCCGGACACTCAATGACCCACACAGGACACTCAGGACCCACGCAGGACACTCAATGAACCACGCAGGAAACTCATGACCCAGGCAAGACACTCAATGGCCCACACAGGACACTCATGACCCACGCAGGATTTCCATGACCCACGCAGGACACTCAATGTCCCACACAGGACACTCAATGACCCACGCAGGACACTCAATGACCCACACAGGACACTCATGACCCACGCAGGACTTCCATGACCAACGCAGGACACTCAATGACCCACACAGGACACTCAATGACCCACGCAGGACACTCAGTAACCCACACAGGACACTCATGACCCACGCACGACACTCAATGACCCATGCAGGACACTCAGGACCCCATGCAGGGCACTCAATGACCCACGCAGGACACTCATGGCCCTCGCAGGACACTCAATGACCCACGCAGGACACTCATGAACCACACAGGACGCTCAATGACACACGCAGGACACTCAATGACAAACACAGGACACCCAGGACCCACGCCGGACACTCAAGGACCAACGCAGGACACTCAATGACCCACACAGGACACTCAATGACCCACGCAGGACACTCAATGATCCACGCAGGACACTCATGGACCTCGCAGGACACTCAATGACCCACGCAGGACACTCATGACCCACGCAGGACACGCAATGACCCACGCAGGACACTCATGACCCACGCAGGACACTCAATGACCCACACAGGACATTCATGACCCACGCAGGACAGTCAATGACCCATGCAGGACACTTAGTGACCCACACAGGATACTCAGTGACCCACACAGGACACTCAGGACCCACGCAGGACTCTCAATGACCCACGCAGGACACTCATGAACCATGCAGGACACTCAATGACCCACACAGGACACTCAATGACCCACGCAGGACACTCAATTACAAACAAAGGACACTCAATGACCCACATAGGACAGTTAATGACCACGCAGGACACTCATGACCCACGCATCACACTCAATGACCCACGCAGGTCACTGAATGTCCCATACAGAACACTCAATGACCCATGCAGGACACTCAATGACCCACACAGGACACTCAATGACCAACATAGAACAGTCAATGACCACGCAGGACACTCAATGACCCACGCAGGACACTCATGGCCCTCGCAGGACACTCAATGACCCACGCAGGACACTCATGACCCACGCAGGACACTCAATGACCCACGCAGGACACTCATGAACCACACAGGACGCTCAATGACACACGCAGGACACTCAATGACAAACACAGGACACCCAGGACCCACGCAGGACACGCAAGAACCAACGCAGGACACTCAATGACCCACACAGGACACTCAATGACCCACGCAGGACACTCAATGATCCACGCAGGACACTCATGGACCTCGCAGGACACTCAATGACCCACGCAGGACACTCATGACCCACGCAGGACACGCAATGACCCACGCAGGACACTCATGACCCACGCAGGACACTCAATGACCCATACAGGACACTCAATGACCCACACAGGACACTCAATGACCCACGCAGGACACTCATGACAAACGCAGTACATGCAATGACCCACTCAGGACACTCAGGACCTATGCAGGACACTCAATGATCCAGACACGACACTCAGGAACTACGCAGGAAACTCAATGAACCACGCAGGACACTCAATGACCCACGCAGGACACTCAATGCCGCACAAAGTACACTCAGGACCCGCGCAGGACACACAATGAACAACGCAGGACACTCAGGACCCACGCAAGACAGTCAATGACACACGCAGGACACTCAATGACCCACACAGGACACTCAATGACCCACACAGGACACTCAGGACACACGCAGGACACTCAATGACCCACGCAGGACACTCAACAACCCACGCAGGACCCTCATGACCCAAGCAGGACACTCAATGACCCACACAGGACACTCATAACCCACGCAGGACAGTCAATGACCCATGCAGGACACTTAGTGACCCACACAGGACACTCAGTGACCCACACAGGACACTCAGGACCCACGCAGGACTCACAATGACCCACGCAGGACACTCTTGAACCACGCAGGACACTCAATGACAAACACAGGACACCCAGGACCCATGCAGGACACGCAAGGACCCACGCAGGACACTCAATGACCCACACAGGACACTCAATGACCCACACAGGACACTCATGACCCACGCAGGACTTCCATGACCCACGCAGGACTCTTAATGACCCACACAGGACACTCATAACCTAGGCCGGCCACTCAATGACCCACACACGACCCACACAGTACATACAATGACCCACGCAGGACACTTAATAACCCTCAAAGAACACTCCATGACCCACGCAGGACACCCAATGACCCACACAGGACACTCATAACCTACGCCGGACACTCAATGACCCACACAGGACACTCAGGACCCACGCAGGACACTCAATGAACCACGCAGGAAACTCATGACCCAGGCAAGACACTCAATGGCCCACACAGGACACTCATGACCCACGCAGGATTTCCATGACCCACGCAGGACACTCAATGTCCCACACAGGACACTCAATGACCCACGCAGGACACTCAATGACCCACACAGGACACTCATGACCCACGCAGGACTTCCATGACCAACGCAGGACACTCAATGACCCACACAGGACACTCAATGACCCACGCAGGACACTCAGTAACCCACACAGGACACTCATGACCCACGCACGACACTCAATGACCCATGCAGGACACTCAGGACCCCATGCAGGGCACTCAATGACCCACGCAGGACACTCATGGCCCTCGCAGGACACTCAATGACCCACGCAGGACACTCATGAACCACACAGGACGCTCAATGACACACGCAGGACACTCAATGACAAACACAGGACACCCAGGACCCACGCCGGACACTCAAGGACCAACGCAGGACACTCAATGACCCACACAGGACACTCAATGACCCACGCAGGACACTCAATGATCCACGCAGGACACTCATGGACCTCGCAGGACACTCAATGACCCACGCAGGACACTCATGACCCACGCAGGACACGCAATGACCCACGCAGGACACTCATGACCCACGCAGGACACTCAATGACCCGCACAGGACATTCATGACCCACGCAGGACAGTCAATGACCCATGCAGGACACTTAGTGACCCACACAGGATACTCAGTGACCCACACAGGACACTCAGGACCCACGCAGGACTCTCAATGACCCACGCAGGACACTCATGAACCATGCAGGACACTCAATGACCCACACAGGACACTCAATGACCCACGCAGGACACTCAATTACAAACAAAGGACACTCAATGACCCACATAGGACAGTTAATGACCACGCAGGACACTCATGACCCACGCATCACACTCAATGACCCACGCAGGTCACTGAATGTCCCATACAGAACACTCAATGACCCATGCAGGACACTCAATGACCCACACAGGACACTCAATGACCAACATAGAACAGTCAATGACCACGCAGGACACTCAATGACCCACGCAGGACACTCATGGCCCTCGCAGGACACTCAATGACCCACGCAGGACACTCATGACCCACGCAGGACACTCAATGACCCACGCAGGACACTCATGAACCACACAGGACGCTCAATGACACACGCAGGACACTCAATGACAAACACAGGACACCCAGGACCCACGCAGGACACGCAAGAACCAACGCAGGACACTCAATGACCCACACAGGACACTCAATGACCCACGCAGGACACTCAATGATCCACGCAGGACACTCATGGACCTCGCAGGACACTCAATGACCCACGCAGGACACTCATGACCCACGCAGGACACGCAATGACCCACGCAGGACACTCATGACCCACGCAGGACACTCAATGACCCATACAGGACACTCAATGACCCACACAGGACACTCAATGACCCACGCAGGACACTCATGACAAACGCAGTACATGCAATGACCCACTCAGGACACTCAGGACCTATGCAGGACACTCAATGATCCAGACACGACACTCAGGAACTACGCAGGAAACTCAATGAACCACGCAGGACACTCAATGACCCACGCAGGACACTCAATGCCGCACAAAGTACACTCAGGACCCGCGCAGGACACACAATGAACAACGCAGGACACTCAGGACCCACGCAAGACAGTCAATGACACACGCAGGACACTCAATGACCCACACAGGACACTCAATGACCCACACAGGACACTCAGGACACACGCAGGACACTCAATGACCCACGCAGGACACTCAACAACCCACGCAGGACCCTCATGACCCAAGCAGGACACTCAATGACCCACACAGGACACTCATAACCCACGCAGGACAGTCAATGACCCATGCAGGACACTTAGTGACCCACACAGGACACTCAGTGACCCACACAGGACACTCAGGACCCACGCAGGACTCACAATGACCCACGCAGGACACTCTTGAACCACGCAGGACACTCAATGACAAACACAGGACACCCAGGACCCATGCAGGACACGCAAGGACCCACGCAGGACACTCAATGACCCACACAGGACACTCAATGACCCACGCAGGACACTCAATGATCCACGCAGGACACTCATGGACCTCGCAGGACACTCAATGACCCACGCAGGACACTCATGACCCAGGCAGGACACTCAATGACCCACGCAGGACACTCATGAACCACGCAGGACACGCAATGACCCACGCAGGACACTCATGACCCACGCAGGACACTCAATGACCCACACAGGACACTCAATGACCCACACAGGACACTCAATGACACACGCAGGACACTCATGACAAACGCAGGACACTCAATGACCCACACAGGACACTCATGACCCACGCAGGACTTCCATGACCCACGCAGGACACTTAATGACCCACACAGGACACTCATAACCTAGGCCGGACACTCAATGACCCACACAGGACCCACACAGTACATACAATGACCCACGCAGGACACTTAATAACCCTCAAAGAACACTCCATGACCCACGCAGGACACCCAATGACCCACACAGGACACTCATAACCTACGCCGGACACTCAATGACCCACACAGGACACTCAGGACCCACGCAGGACACTCAATGAACCACGCAGGACACTCATGACCCAGGCAAGACACTCAATGGCCCACACAGGACACTCATGACCCACGCAGGATTTCCATGACCTACGCAGGACACTCAATGTCCCACACAGGACACTCAATGACCCACGCAGGACACTCAATGACCCACACAGGACACTCATGACCCACGCACGACACTCAATGACCCACACAGGTCACTCTATGACCCACACAGGACACTCAATGACCCACGCAGGACACTCAATGACCCACAAAGGACACTCATGACCCACGCAGGACACTCAATGACCCACGCAGGACACTCATGAACCATACAGGACACTCAATGACCTACACAGGACACTCAATGACCCACGCAGGACACTGAATGACCTACACAGGACACTCATGACCCACGCAGGACACTCAATGACCCACACAGGACACTCAATGACCCACGCAGAACACTCAGGACCCATGCAGGACACTCAATGACCCACACAGCACGCTCAGGACCCACGCAGGACACTCAATGACCCACACCGGACACTCAGGACCCACGCAGGACACTCAATGATCCACACACGACACTCAGGAACCACGCAGGACACTCAATGAACCACGCAGGACACTCAATGACCCACGCAGGACACTCAATGATGCACAAAGGAAACTCAGGACCCGCACAGGACACACAATGACAAACGCAGGACACTCAGGACCCACGCAGGACAGTCAATGACCCACACAGGACACTAAGTGACCCACACATGACACTCAATGACCCACACAAGACACTCAGACCCCACGCAGGACACTCAATGACCCATGCAGGACACTCATGACGTACGCAGGACACTCAATGACCCACGGAGGACACTCAGGACCCACGCAGGACACGCAATGACCCACGCAGGACACTCAATGACCCACGCAGGACACTCATAGCCCTCGCAGGACACTCAATGACCCACGCAGGACACTCATGACCCGTGCAGGACACGCAATGAACCACGCAGGACACTCATGACCCACGCAGGACACTCAATAACCCTCACAGGACACTCAGGACCCACGCAGGACAATCAATGACCCAAGCAGGACACTCATGACCCACGCAGGACACTCAATGTCCCACTCAGGACACTCATAACCCATGCAGGACACTCAATGACACACACAGGACATTCAGGACCCATACAGGACACTCAATGACCCACACAGGACACTCAATAACCGACGCAGGACACGCTATGTCCCACGCAGGACACTCAGGACCCACGCAGGATACTCAATGACCCACACAGGACACACAATGACCCACGAAGGACACTCATGAACCACGCAGGACACGCAATGACCCACGCAGGACACTCATGACCCACGCAGGACACTCAATGACCCACACAGGACACTCAATGACCCACACAGGACACTCAATGACACACGCAGGACACTCATGACAAACGCAGGACACTCAATGACCCACACAGGACACTCATGACCCACGCAGGACTTCCATGACCCACGCAGGACACTTAATGACCCACACAGGACACTCATAACCTAGGCCGGACACTCAATGACCCACACAGGACCCACACAGTACATACAATGACCCACGCAGGACACTTAATAACCCTCAAAGAACACTCCATGACCCACGCAGGACACCCAATGACCCACACAGGACACTCATAACCTACGCCGGACACTCAATGACCCACACAGGACACTCAGGACCCACGCAGGACACTCAATGAACCACGCAGGACACTCATGACCCAGGCAAGACACTCAATGGCCCACACAGGACACTCATGACCCACGCAGGATTTCCATGACCCACGCAGGACACTCAATGTCCCACACAGGACACTCAATGACCCACGCAGGACACTCAATGACCCACACAGGACACTCATGACCCACGCACGACACTCAATGACCCACACAGGTCACTCTATGACCCACACAGGACACTCAATGACCCACGCAGGACACTCAATGACCCACAAAGGACACTCATGACCCACGCAGGACACTCAATGACCCACGCAGGACACTCATGAACCATACAGGACACTCAATGACCTACACAGGACACTCAATGACCCACGCAGGACACTGAATGACCTACACAGGACACTCATGACCCACGCAGGACACTCAATGACCCACACAGGACACTCAATGACCCACGCAGAACACTCAGGACCCATGCAGGACACTCAATGACCCACACAGCACGCTCAGGACCCACGCAGGACACTCAATGACCCACACCGGACACTCAGGACCCACGCAGGACACTCAATGATCCACACACGACACTCAGGAACCACGCAGGACACTCAATGAACCACGCAGGACACTCAATGACCCACGCAGGACACTCAATGATGCACAAAGGAAACTCAGGACCCGCACAGGACACACAATGACCAACGCAGGACACTCAGGACCCACGCAGGACAGTCAATGACCCACACAGGACACTAAGTGACCCACACATGACACTCAATGACCCACACAGGACACTCAGACCCCACGCAGGACACTCAATGACCCATGCAGGACACTCATGACGTACGCAGGACACTCAATGACACACACAGGACACTCAGGACCCACGCAGGACACGCAATGACCCACGCAGGACACTCAATGACCCACGCAGGACACTCATAGCCCTCGCAGGACACTCAATGACCCACGCAGGACACTCATGACCCACGCAGGACACGCAATGAACCACGCAGGACACTCATGACCCACGCAGGACACTCAATAACCCTCACAGGACACTCAGGACCCACGCAGGACAATCAATGACCAAAGCAGGACACTCATGACCCACGCAGGACACTCAATGTCCCACTCAGGACACTCATAACCCATGCAGGACACTCAATGACACACACAGGACACTCAGGACCCATACAGGACACTCAATGACCCACACAGGACACTCAATAACCGACGCAGGACACGCTATGTCCCACGCAGGACACTCAGGACCCACGCAGGATACTCAATGACCCACACAGGACACACAATGACCCACGAAGGACACTCAGGACCCACGCAGGACACTCAATGACGCACGCAGGACACTCAGGACCTACGCAGGACACTCAATGACCCACGCAGGACACTCATGACCCACGCAGGACACTCAATGACCCACACAGGACACTCAGGACCCACGCAGGACAACCAATGACCCACGCAGGACAGTCAATGACCCACACTGGACAGCCAATGACCAATACAGGACAGCCAATGACCCACGCAGGACTCTCAATGATCCACGCAGGACACTCAATGACCCACGCAGGTCAATCAATGACCCACGCAGGACACTCATGGCCCTCGCAGGACACTCAATGACCCACGCATGACACTCATGACACACGCAGGACACTCAATGACCCACGCAGGATACTCAATGACCCACACAGGTCACACCGTGACCCACGCAGGGCACTCATGACACACGCAGGACACTCAATGACCCACCCAGGACACTCAGGACCCACGCAGGACACTCAATGACCCACGCAGGACACGCATATCCCACGCAGGAACTCAATGACCCACGTAGGACACACAATGTCCCACGCAGGATACTCAGGACCCATGCAGGACACTCAATGACGCACGCAGGACACTCATGACCCACGCAGGACACTCAATGACCCACGCAGGACACTCAATGACCCGCGCAGGACACTCAATGACCCACACAGGACACTCAGGACCCACGCAGGACACTCAATGACCAACGCAGGACACTCAATGACCCACACAGGACACTCAGGACCCACGCGGGACACTCAATGACCCACGGAGGACACTCAATGACCCACGCAGGACCCTCATGACCCACGCAGGACAGTCAATGACCCACGCAGGACACTTAGTGACCCACACAGGACACTCAATGACCCACACAGGACACTCAGGCCC
This sequence comes from Chiloscyllium plagiosum, assembly GCF_037043375.1. NCBI lineage: Eukaryota > Metazoa > Chordata > Chondrichthyes > Orectolobiformes > Hemiscylliidae > Chiloscyllium > Chiloscyllium plagiosum. The sequence goes on from NW_028270176.1 coordinate 6,590,075, forward strand.
CACGCAGCACACTCAATGACCCATGCAGGACACTCATGACGTACGCAGGACACTCAATGACCGACACAGGACACTCAGGACCCACGCAGGACACGCAATGACCCACGCAGGACACTCAATGACCCACGCAGGACACTCATGGCACTCGCAGGACACTCAATGACCCACACAGGACACTCAGGACCCACGCAGGACACTCAATGACCCACACAGGCCACTGAATGACCCACGCAGGACACGCATGGCCCTCGCAGGACACTCAATGACCCACGCAGGACACTCATGACCCACGCAGGACACTCAATGACCCACGCAGCACACGCAATAACCCGCGCAGGACACTCATGACACACGCAGGACACACATGACAAACGCAGGACACTCAATGAACCACACAGGGCACTCATGACCCACGCAGGACTTCCATGACCTACGCAGGACACTCATGACCCACGCACGACACTCAATGACCCACACAGGACACTCATGACCCACACAGGACACTCAATGTCCCACACAGGACACTCAGGACCCACGCAGGACACTCAATGACCCACGCAGGACACTCAATGACCCACGCAGGACACTCAATGTCCCACACAGGACACTCAGGACCCACGCAGGACACTCAATGACCCACGCAGGACATTCAATACCCACGCAGGACACTCAATGACCCACACAGGACACACAATGACCCACACAGGACACTCAATGACCCACGCAGGACACTCATGACAAACGCAGGACACTCAATGAACCACACAGGGCATTCATGACCCACGCAGGTCTTCCATGACCCACGCAGGACACTCATGACCCACACAGGACACGCAATGACCCACGCAGGACTTCCATGACCCACGCAGGACACTCAATGACCCACGCAGGATACTTAATGAACCACACAGGACACTCATGACCCACACAGGACACTCAATGACCCACACAGGACACTCAATGACGCACATAGGATAGTAAATGAAAACGCAGGACACTCATGACCCACGCAGGACACTCATGACCCACGCAGGACACTCAATGACCCACACAGGACACTCAATGACCCACACAGGACACTCAATGACACACGCAGGACACTCATGACAAACGCAGGACACTCAATGACCCACACAGGACACTCATGACCCACGCAGGACTTCCATGAACCACGCAGGACTCTTAATGACCCACACAGGACACTCATAACCTAGGCCGGACACTCAATGACCCACACACGACCCACACAGTACATACAATGACCCACGCAGGACACTTAATAACCCTCAAAGAACACTCCATGACCCACGCAGGACACCCAATGACCCACACAGGACACTCATAACCTACACCGGACACTCAATGACCCACACAGGACACTCAGGACCCACGCAGGACACTCAATGAACCACGCAGGAAACTCATGACCCAGGCAAGACACTCAATGGCCCACACAGGACACTCATGACCCACGCAGGATTTCCATGACCCACGCAGGACACTCAATGTCCCACACAGGACACTCAATGACCCACGCAGGACACTCAATGACCCACACAGGACACTCAATGACCCACGCACGACACTCAATGACCCACACAGGTCACTCTATGACCCACACAGGACACTCAATGACCCACGCAGGACACTCAATGACCCACAAAGGACACTCATGACCCACGCAGGACACTCAATGACCCACGCAGGACACTCATGAACCATACAGGACACTCAATGACCTACACAGGACACTCAATGACCCACGCAGGACACTGAATGACCTACACAGGACACTCATGACCCACGCAGGACACTCAATGACCCACACAGGACACTCAATGACCCACGCAGAACACTCAGGACCCATGCAGGACACTCAATGACCCACACAGCACGCTCAGGACCCACGCAGGACACTCAATGACCCACACCGGACACTCAGGACCCACGCAGGACACTCAATGATCCACACACGACACTCAGGAACCACGCAGGACACTCAATGAACCACGCAGGACACTCAATGACCCACGCAGGACACTCAATGATGCACAAAGGAAACTCAGGACCCGCACAGGACACACAATGACCAACGCAGGACACTCAGGACCCACGCAGGACAGTCAATGACCCACACAGGACACTAAGTGACCCACACATGACACTCAATGACCCACACAGGACACTCAGACCCCACGCAGGACACTCAATGACCCACGCAGGACACTCAATGACCCACGCAGGACACTCAATGTCCCACACAGGACACTCAGGACCCACGCAGGACACTCAATGACCCACGCAGGACATTCAATACCCACGCAGGACACTCAATGACCCACACAGGACACACAATGACCCACACAGGACACTCAATGACCCACGCAGGACACTCATGACAAACGCAGGACACTCATGACCCACACAGGACACTCATGACCCACGCAGGAGTTCCATGACCCACGCAGGACACTCAATGACCCACGCAGGATACTTAATGAACCACACAGGACACTCATGACCCACACAGGACACTCAATGACCCACACAGGACACTCAGGACCCACGCAGGTAACCCAAAAACCCATGCAGGACACTCAATGACCCACACAGGACACTCAATGACGCACATAGGATAGTAAATGAAAACGCAGGACACTCATGACCCACGCAGGACACTCATGAACCACGCAGGACACGCAATGACCCACGCAGGACACTCATGACCCACGCAGGACACTCAATGACCCACACAGGACACTCAATGACCCACACAGGACACTCAATGACACACGCAGGACACTCATGACAAACGCAGGACACTCAATGACCCACACAGGACACTCATGACCCACGCAGGACTTCCATGACCCACGCAGGACACTTAATGACCCACACAGGACACTCATAACCTAGGCCGGACACTCAATGACCCACACAGGACCCACACAGTACATACAATGACCCACGCAGGACACTTAATAACCCTCAAAGAACACTCCATGACCCACGCAGGACACCCAATGACCCACACAGTACACTCATAACCTACGCCGGACACTCAATGACCCACACAGGACACTCAGGACCCACGCAGGACACTCAATGAACCACGCAGGACACTCATGACCCAGGCAAGACACTCAATGGCCCACACAGGACACTCATGACCCACGCAGGATTTCCATGACCCACGCAGGACACTCAATGTCCCACACAGGACACTCAATGACCCACGCAGGACACTCAATGACCCACACAGGACACTCATGACCCACGCACGACACTCAATGACCCACACAGGTCACTCTATGACCCACACAGGACACTCAATGACCCACGCAGGACACTCAATGACCCACAAAGGACACTCATGACCCATGCAGGACACTCAATGACCCACGCAGGACACTCATGAACCATACAGGACACTCAATGACCTACACAGGACACTCAATGACCCACGCAGGACACTGAATGACCTACACAGGACACTCATGACCCACGCAGGACACACAATGACCCACACAGGACACTCAATGACCCACGCAGAACACTCAGGACCCATGCAGGACACTCAATGACCCACACAGCACGCTCAGGACCCACGCAGGACACTCAATGACCCACACCGGACACTCAGGACCCACGCAGGACACTCAATGATCCACACACGACACTCAGGAACCACGCAGGACACTCAATGAACCACGCAGGACACTCAATGACCCACGCAGGACACTCAATGATGCACAAAGGAAACTCAGGACCCGCACAGGACACACAATGACCAACGCAGGACACTCAGGACCCACGCAGGACAGTCAATGACCCATACAGGACACTAAGTGACCCACACAGGACACTCAATGACCTACACAGGACACTCAGACCCCACGCAGGACACTCAATGACCCATGCAGGACACTCATGACGTACGCAGGACACTCAATGACCCACGGAGGACACTCAGGACCCACGCAGGACACGCAATGACCCACGCAGGACACTCAATGACCCACGCAGGACACTCATGACCCACGCAGGACACTCATGACCCACGCAGGATACTCACTGACCCACACAGGACACTCAGGACCCACGCAGGACACTCAATGACCCACGCAGGACACTCAATGACCCACCCAGGACACTCAGGACCCACGCAGGACACTCAATGACCCACGCAGGACACGCATATCCCACGCAGGAACTCAATGACCCACGCAGGACACTCAATGACGCACGCAGGACACTCATGACCCACGCAGGACACTCAATGACCCACGCAGGACACTCAATGACCCGCGCAGGACACTCAATGACCCACACAGGACACTCATGACCCACGAAGGATACTCACTGACCCACACAGGACACTCAGGACCCACGCAGGACACTCAATGACCCACGCAGGACACTCAATGACCCACACAGGACACTCAATGACCCACGCAGGACACTCATGAACCATACAGGACACTCAATGACCTACACAGGACACTCAATGACCCACGCAGGACACTGAATGACCTACACAGGACACTCATGACCCACGCAGGACACTCAATGACCCACACAGGACACTCAATGACCCACGCAGAACACTCAGGACCCATGCAGGACACTCAATGACCCACACAGCACGCTCAGGACCCACGCAGGACACTCAATGACCCACACCGGACACTCAGGACCCACGCAGGACACTCAATGATCCACACACGACACTCAGGAACCACGCAGGACTCTCAATGAACCACGCAGGACACTCAATGACCCACGCAGGACACTCAATGATGCACAAAGGAAACTCAGGACCCGCACAGGACACACAATGACCAACGCAGGACACTCAGGACCCACGCAGGACAGTCAATGACCCACACAGGACACTAAGTGACCCACACAGGACACTCAATGACCCACACAGGACACTCAGACCCCACGCAGGACACTCAATGACCCATGCAGGACACTCATGACGTACGCAGGACACTCAATGACCCACACAGGACACTCAGGACCCACGCAGGACACGCAATGACCCACGCAGGACACTCAATGACCCACGCAGGACACTCATGACCCACGCAGGACACGCAATGAACCACGCAGGACACTCATGACCCACGCAGGACACTCAATAACCCTCACAGGACACTCAGGACCCACGCAGGACAATCAATGACCCAAGCAGGACACTCATGACCCACGCAGGACACTCAATGTCCCACTCAGGACACTCATAACCCATGCAGGACACTCAATGACCCACACAGGACACTCAGGACCCATACAGGACACTCAATGACCTACACAGGACACTCAATAACCGACGCAGGACACGCTATGTCCCACGCAGGACACTCAGGACCCACGCAGGATACTCAATGACCCACACAGGACACACAATGACCCACGAAGGACACTCAGGACCCACGCAGGACACTCAATGACCCACGCAGGACACTCAGGACCTACGCAGGACACTCAATGACCCACACAGGACACTCAGGACCCACGCAGGACACTCAATGACCCACGCAGGACACTCAATGACCCACACAGGACACTCAATGACCCACGCAGGTCAATCAATGACCCACGCAGGACACTCAATGACCCACGCAGGTCAATCAATGACCCACGCAGGACACTCATGGCCCTCGCAGGACACTCAATAACCCACGCATGACACTCATGACCCACGCAGGACACTCAATGACCCACGCAGGATACTCAATGACCCACACAGGTCACACCGTGACCCACGCAGGGCACTCATGACACACGCAGGACACTCAATGACCCACCCAGGAACCTCAGGACCCACGCAGGACACTCAATGACCGACGCAGGACACGCATATCCCACGCAGGAACTCAATGACCCAGGCAGGACACTCAATGACGCACGCAGGACACTCATGACCCACGCAGGACACTCAATGACCCACGCAGGACACTCAATGACCCGCGCAGGACACTCAATGACCAACACAGGACACTCAGGACCCACGCAGGACACTCACTGACCCACACAGGACACTCAGGACCCACGCAGGACACTCAATGACCCACGCAGGACACTCAATGACCCACACAGGTCACTCAGGACCCACGCGGGACACTCAATGACCCACGGAGGACACTCAATGACCCACGCAGGACCCTCATGACCCACGCAGGACAGTCAATGACCCACGCAGGACACTTAGTGACCCACACAGGACACTCAATGACCCACACAGGACACTCAGGCCCCACGCAGGACACTCAATGACCCATGCAGGACACTCATGACGTACGCAGGACACTCAAAGACCGACACAGGACACTCAGGACCCACGCAGGACACGCAATGACCCACGCAGGACACTCAATGACCCACGCAGGACACTCATGACCCACGCAGGACACTCAATGACCCACGCAGCACACGCAATAACCCGCGCAGGACACTCATGACCCACGCAGGACACACATGACAAACGCAGGACACTCAATGACCCACAAAGGACACTCATGACCCACGCAGGACACTCAATGACCCACGCAGGACACTCATGAACCATACAGGACACTCAATGACCTACACAGGACACTCAATGACCCACGCAGGACACTGAATGACCTACACAGGACACTCATGACCCACGCAGGACACTCAATGACCCACACAGGACACTCAATGACCCACGCAGAACACTCAGGACCCATGCAGGACACTCAATGACCCACACAGCACGCTCAGGACCCACGCAGGACACTCAATGACCCACACCGGACACTCAGGACCCACGCAGGACACTCAATGATCCACACACGACACTCAGGAACCACGCAGGACACTCAATGAACCACGCAGGACACTCAATGACCCACGCAGGACACTCAATGATGCACAAAGGAAACTCAGGACCCGCACAGGACACACAATGACCAACGCAGGACACTCAGGACCCACGCAGGACAGTCAATGACCCACACAGGACACTAAGTGACCCACACATGACACTCAATGACCCACACAGGACACTCAGGACCCACGCAGGACACTCAATGACCCACGCAGGACACTCAATGACCCACGCAGGACACTCAATGTCCCACACAGGACACTCAGGACCCACGCAGGACACTCAATGACCCACGCAGGACATTCAATACCCACGCAGGACACTCAATGACCCACACAGGACACACAATGACCCACACAGTACACTCAATGACCCACGCAGGACACTCATGACAAACGCAGGACACTCATGACCCACACAGGACACTCATGACCCACGCAGGAGTTCCATGACCCACGCAGGACACTCAATGACCCACGCAGGATACTTAATGAACCACACAGGACACTCATGACCCACACAGGACACTCAATGACCCACACAGGACACTCAGGACCCACGCAGGTAACCCAAAAACCCATGCAGGACACTCAATGACCCACACAGGACACTCAATGACGCACATAGGATAGTAAATGAAAACGCAGGACACTCATGACCCACGCAGGACACTCATGAACCACGCAGGACACGCAATGACCCACGCAGGACACTCATGACCCACGCAGGACACTCAATGACCCACACAGGACACTCAATGACCCACACAGGACACTCAATGACACACGCAGGACACTCATGACAAACGCAGGACACTCAATGACCCACACAGGACACTCATGACCCACGCAGGACTTCCATGACCCACGCAGGACACTTAATGACCCACACAGGACACTCATAACCTAGGCCGGACACTCAATGACCCACACAGGACCCACACAGTACATACAATGACCCACGCAGGACACTTAATAACCCTCAAAGAACACTCCATGACCCACGCAGGACACCCAATGACCCACACAGTACACTCATAACCTACGCCGGACACTCAATGACCCACACAGGACACTCAGGACCCACGCAGGACACTCAATGAACCACGCAGGACACTCATGACCCAGGCAAGACACTCAATGGCCCACACAGGACACTCATGACCCACGCAGGATTTCCATGACCCACGCAGGACACTCAATGTCCCACACAGGACACTCAATGACCCACGCAGGACACTCAATGACCCACACAGGACACTCATGACCCACGCACGACACTCAATGACCCACACAGGTCACTCTATGACCCACACAGGACACTCAATGACCCACGCAGGACACTCAATGACCCACAAAGGACACTCATGACCCATGCAGGACACTCAATGACCCACGCAGGACACTCATGAACCATACAGGACACTCAATGACCTACACAGGACACTCAATGACCCACGCAGGACACTGAATGACCTACACAGGACACTCATGACCCACGCAGGACACACAATGACCCACACAGGACACTCAATGACCCACGCAGAACACTCAGGACCCATGCAGGACACTCAATGACCCACACAGCATGCTCAGGACCCACGCAGGACACTCAATGACCCACACCGGACACTCAGGACCCACGCAGGACACTCAATGATCCACACACGACACTCAGGAACCACGCAGGACACTCAATGAACCACGCAGGACACTCAATGACCCACGCAGAACACTCAATGATGCACAAAGGAAACTCAGGACCCGCACAGGACACACAATGACCAACGCAGGACACTCAGGACCCACGCAGGACAGTCAATGACCCATACAGGACACTAAGTGACCCACACAGGACACTCAATGACCTACACAGGACACTCAGACCCCACGCAGGACACTCAATGACCCATGCAGGACACTCATGACGTACGCAGGACACTCAATGACCCACACAGGACACTCAGGACCCACGCAGGACACGCAATGACCCACGCAGGACACTCAATGACCCACGCAGGACACTCATGACCCACGCAGGACACTCATGACCCACGCAGGATACTCACTGACCCACACAGGACACTCAGGACCCACGCAGGACACTCAATGACCCACGCAGGACACTCAATGACCCACCCAGGACACTCAGGACCCACGCAGGACACTCAATGACCCACGCAGGACACGCATATCCCACGCAGGAACTCAATGACCCACGCAGGACACTCAATGACGCACGCAGGACACTCATGACCCACGCAGGACACTCAATGACCCACGCAGGACACTCAATGACCCGCGCAGGACACTCAATGACACACACAGGACACTCATGACCCACGAAGGATACTCACTGACCCACACAGGACACTCAGGACCCACGCAGGACACTCAATGACCCACGCAGGACACTCAATGACCCACACAGGACACTCATGACCCACGCAGGACACTCATGAACCATACAGGACACTCAATGACCTACACAGGATACTCAATGACCCACGCAGGACACTGAATGACCTACACAGGACACTCATGACCCACGCAGGACACTCAATGACCCACACAGGACACTCAATGACCCACGCAGAACACTCAGGACCCATGCAGGACACTCAATGACCCACACAGCACGCTCAGGACCCACGCAGGACACTCAATGACCCACACCGGACACTCAGGACCCACGCAGGACACTCAATGATCCACACACGACACTCAGGAACCACGCAGGACACTCAATGAACCACGCAGGACACTCAATGACCCACGCAGGACACTCAATGATGCACAAAGGAAACTCAGGACCCGCACAGGACACACAATGACCAACGCAGGACACTCAGGACCCACGCAGGACAGTCAATGACCCACACAGGACACTAAGTGACCCACACAGGACACTCAATGACCCACACAGGACACTCAGACCCCACGCAGGACACTCAATGACCCATGCAGGACACTCATGACGTACGCAGGACACTCAATGACCCACACAGGACACTCAGGACCCACGCAGGACACGCAATGACCCACGCAGGACACTCAATGACCCACGCAGGACACTCATGACCCACGCAGGACACGCAATGAACCACGCAGGACACTCATGACCCACGCAGGACACTCAATAACCCTCACAGGACACTCAGGACCCACGCAGGACAATCAATGACCCAAGCAGGACACTCATGACCCACGCAGGACACTCAATGTCCCACTCAGGACACTCATAACCCATGCAGGACACTCAATGACCCACACAGGACACTCAGGACCCATACAGGACACTCAATGACCCACACAGGACACTCAATAACCGACGCAGGACACGCTATGTCCCACGCAGGACACTCAGGACCCACGCAGGATACTCAATGACCCACACAGGACACACAATGACCCACGAAGGACACTCAGGACCCACGCAGGACGCTCAATGACCCACGCAGGACACTCAGGACCTACGCAGGACACTCAATGACCCACACAGGACACTCAGGACCCACGCAGGACACTCAATGACCCACGCAGGACACTCAATGACCCACACAGGACACTCAATGACCCACGCAGGTCAATCAATGACCCACGCAGGACACTCAATGACCCACGCAGGTCAATCAATGACCCACGCAGGACACTCATGGCCCTCGCAGGACACTCAATAACCCACGCATGACACTCATGACCCACGCAGGACACTCAATGACCCACGCAGGATACTCAATGACCCACACAGGTCACACCGTGACCCACGCAGGGCACTCATGACACACGCAGGACACTCAATGACCCACCCAGGAACCTCAGGACCCACGCAGGACACTCAATGACCGACGCAGGACACGCATATCCCACGCAGGAACTCAATGACCCACGCAGGACACTCAATGACGCACGCAGGACACTCATGACCCACGCAGGACACTCAATGACCCACGCAGGACACTCAATGACCCGCGCAGGACACTCAATGACCCACACAGGACACTCAGGACCCACGCAGGACACTCAATGACCCACGCAGGACACTCAATGACCCACACAGGTCACTCAGGACCCACGCGGGACACTCAATGACCCACGGAGGACACTCAATGACCCACGCAGGACCCTCATGACCCACGCAGGACAGTCAATGACCCACGCAGGACACTTAGTGACCCACACAGGACACTCAATGACCCACACAGGACACTCAGGCCCCACGCAGGACACTCAATGACCCATGCAGGACACTCATGACGTACGCAGGACACTCAAAGACCGACACAGGACACTCAGGACCCACGCAGGACACGCAATGACCCACGCAGGACACTCAATGACCCACGCAGGACACTCATGGCACTCGCAGGACACTCAATGACCCACGCAGGACACTCAATGACCCACACAGGACACTGAATGACCCACGCAGGACACGCATGGCCCTCGCAGGACACTCAATGACCCACGCAGGACACTCATGACCCACGCAGGACACTCAATGACCCACGCAGCACACGCAATAACCCGCGCAGGACACTCATGACCCACGCAGGACACACATGACAAACGCAGGACACTCAATGAACCACACAGGGCACTCATGACCCACGCAGGACTTCCATGACCCACGCAGGACACTCATGACCCACGCACGACACTCAATGACCCACACAGGACACACAATGACCCACACAGGACACTCAATGACCTACGCAGGACACTCATGACCCAGGCAGGACACTCATGACCCACACAGGACACTCATGACCAACGCAGGACTTCCATGACCCACGCAGGACACTCAATGACCCACGCAGGATACTTAATGAACCACACAGGACACTCATGACCCACACAGGACACTCAATGACCCACACAGGACACTCAGGACCCACGCAGGTAACCCAAAAACCCATGCAGGACACTCAATGACCCACACAGGACACTCAATGACGCACATAGGATAGTAAATGAAAACGCAGGACACTCATGACCCACGCAGGACACTCAATGACCCACGCAGGACACTCAATGTCCCATACAGGACAGTCAATGACCACGCAGGACACTCAATGACCCACGCAGGACACTCATGACCCACGCAGGATGGGCAATAACCCACGCAGGACACTCATTGTCCCACGCAGAACACTCACGACCCACGCAGGACCCTCAATGACCCACGCAGGACACTCAGGACCCAGGCAGGACAATCAATGATCCTCACAGGACACTCAGGACCCACGCAGGACACTGAATGAACCACGCAAGACACTCAATGACCCACGCAGGACACTCAATGACTCACACAGGACACTCAGGACCCGTGCAGGACACTCAATGACCAACGCAGGACACTCAGGACCCACGCAGGACAGTGAATGTCCCACGCAGGACACTGAATGACCCACACAGGACACTCAGGACCCACGCAGGACACTCAATGACCCACACAGGACACTCAATGACACACGCTGGACCCTCATGACCCAAGCAGGACGCTCAATGACCCACACAGGACACTCATGACCCACGCAGGACAGTCAATGGCCCACGCAGGACACTTAGTGACCCACACAGGACACTCAATGACCCACACAGGACACTCAGGACCCATGCAGGACACTCAATGACCCACGCAGGACACTCATGACCCACGCAGGACACTCAATGACAAACACAGGACACTCAGGACCCACGCAGGACACGCAATGACCCACGCAGGACACTCAATGCCCCACACAGGACACTCAATGACCCACGCAGGACACTAATGACCCTCGCAGGACACTCAATGACCCACGCAGGACACTCATGACCCACGCAGGACACTCAATGACCCACGCAGGACACTCATGAACCACGCAGGAAACGCAATGACCCACGCAGGACACTCATGACCCACGTAGGACACTCAATGGCCCACACAGGACACTCAATGACCCACACAGGACACTCATGACAAACGCAGGACACACAATGATCCACACAGGACACTCATGACCCACGCCGGACTTCCATGACCCACGCAGGACACTCAATGACCCACACAGGACACTCAATGACCCACGCATGACCCTCAATAACCCACACAGAACACTCATGACCAATGCACGACACTCAATGACCCATGCAGGACACTCAGGACCCCACGCAGGACACTCAAAGACTCAAGCAGGACACTCAGGACCCATGCAGGACACTCAATGACCCACACAGGACACTCAATGACCCACGCAGGGCCCTCAATAACCCACGCAGGACACTCATGACCCACGCAGGACACGCAATGAACCACGCAGGACACTCATGACCCACGCAGGACACTCAATAACCCTCACAGGACACTCAGGACCCACGCAGGACAATCAATGACCCAAGCAGGACACTCATGACCCACGCAGGACACTCAATGTCCCACTCAGGACACTCATAACCCATGCAGGACACTCAATGACCCACACAGGACACTCAGGACCCATACAGGACACTCAATGACCCACACAGGACACTCAATAACCGACGCAGGACACGCTATGTCCCACGCAGGACACTCAGGACCCACGCAGGATACTCAATGACCCACACAGGACACACAATGACCCACGAAGGACACTCAGGACCCACGCAGGACACTCAATGACCCACGCAGGACACTCAGGACCCACGCAGGACACTCAATGACCCACACAGGACACTCAGGACCCACGCAGGACACTCAATGACCCACGCAGGACACTCAATGACCCACACAGGACACTCAATGACCCACGCAGGTCAATCAATGACCCACGCAGGACACTCAATGACCCACGCAGGTCAATCAATGACCCACGCAGGACACTCATGGCCCTCGCAGGACACTCAATAACCCACGCATGACACTCATGACCCACGCAGGACACTCAATGACCCACGCAGGATACTCAATGACCCACACAGGTCACACCGTGACCCACGCAGGGCACTCATGACACACGCAGGACACTCAATGACCCACCCAGGAACCTCAGGACCCACGCAGGACACTCAATGACCGACGCAGGACACGCATATCCCACGCAGGAACTCAATGACCCACGCAGGACACTCAATGACGCACGCAGGACACTCATGACCCACGCAGGACACTCAATGACCCACGCAGGACACTCAATGACCCGCGCAGGACACTCAATGACCCACACAGGACACTCAGGACCCACGCAGGACACTCAATGACCCACGCAGGACACTCAATGACCCACACAGGTCACTCAGGACCCACGCGGGACACTCAATGACCCACGGAGGACACTCAATGACCCACGCAGGACCCTCATGACCCACGCAGGACAGTCAATGACCCACGCAGGACACTTAGTGACCCACACAGGACACTCAATGACCCACACAGGACACTCAGGCCCCACGCAGGACACTCAATGACCCATGCAGGACACTCATGACGTACGCAGGACACTCAAAGACCGACACAGGACACTCAGGACCCACGCAGGACACGCAATGACCCACGCAGGACACTCAATGACCCACGCAGGACACTCATGGCACTCGCAGGACACTCAATGACCCACGCAGGACACTCAATGACCCACACAGGACACTGAATGACCCACGCAGGACACGCATGGCCCTCGCAGGACACTCAATGACCCACGCAGGACACTCATGACCCACGCAGGACACTCAATGACCCACGCAGCACACGCAATAACCCGCGCAGGACACTCATGACCCACGCAGGACACACATGACAAACGCAGGACACTCAATGAACCACACAGGGCACTCATGACCCACGCAGGACTTCCATGACCCACGCAGGACACTCATGACCCACGCACGACACTCAATGACCCACACAGGACACACAATGACCCACACAGGACACTCAATGACCTACGCAGGACACTCATGACCCAGGCAGGACACTCATGACCCACACAGGACACTCATGACCAACGCAGGACTTCCATGACCCACGCAGGACACTCAATGACCCACGCAGGATACTTAATGAACCACACAGGACACTCATGACCCACACAGGACACTCAATGACCCACACAGGACACTCAGGACCCACGCAGGTAACCCAAAAACCCATGCAGGACACTCAATGACCCACACAGGACACTCAATGACGCACATAGGATAGTAAATGAAAACGCAGGACACTCATGACCCACGCAGGACACTCAATGACCCACGCAGGACACTCAATGTCCCATACAGGACAGTCAATGACCACGCAGGACACTCAATGACCCACGCAGGACACTCATGACCCACGCAGGATGGGCAATAACCCACGCAGGACACTCATTGTCCCACGCAGAACACTCACGACCCACGCAGGACCCTCAATGACCCACGCAGGACACTCAGGACCCACGCAGGACAATCAATGATCCTCACAGGACACTCAGGACCCACGCAGGACACTGAATGAACCACGCAAGACACTCAATGACCCACGCAGGACACTCAATGACTCACACAGGACACTCAGGACCCGTGCAGGACACTCAATGACCAACGCAGGACACTCAGGACCCACGCAGGACAGTGAATGTCCCACGCAGGACACTGAATGACCCACACAGGACACTCAGGACCCACGCAGGACACTCAATGACCCACACAGGACACTCAATGACACACGCAGGACCCTCATGACCCAAGCAGGACGCTCAATGACCCACACAGGACACTCATGACCCACGCAGGACAGTCAATGACCCACGCAGGACACTTAGTGACCCACACAGGACACTCAATGACCCACACAGGACACTCAGGACCCATGCAGGACACTCAATGACCCACGCAGGACACTCATGACCCACGCAGGACACTCAATGACAAACACAGGACACTCAGGACCCACGCAGGACACGCAATGACCCACGCAGGACACTCAATGCCCCACACAGGACACTCAATGACCCACGCAGGACACTAATGACCCTCGCAGGACACTCAATGACCCACGCAGGACACTCATGACCCACGCAGGACACTCAATGACCCACGCAGAACACTCATGAACCACGCAGGAAACGCAATGACCCACGCAGGACACTCATGACCCACGTAGGACACTCAATGGCCCACACAGGACACTCAATGACCCACACAGGACACTCATGACAAACGCAGGACACACAATGATCCACACAGGACACTCATGACCCACGCCGGACTTCCATGACCCACGCAGGACACTCAATGACCCACACAGGACACTCAATGACCCACGCAGGAACCTCAATAACCCACACAGAACACTCATGACCAATGCACGACACTCAATGACCCATGCAGGACACTCAGGACCCCACGCAGGACACTCAAAGACTCAAGCAGGACACTCAGGACCCATGCAGGACACTCAATGACCCACACAGGACACTCAATGACCCACGCAGGGCCCTCAATAACCCACACAGGACACTCAATGACCTACACAGGACACACAATGACCCATGCAGGACACTCAGGACCCACGTAGGACACGCAAACCCGCACAGGACACTCATAGCCCTCGCAGGACACTCAATGACCCACGCAGGAAACTCATGACCCACGCAGGACACGCAATGAACCACGCAGGACACTCATGACCCACGCAGGACACTCAATAACCCTCACAGGACACTCAGGACCCACGCAGGACAATCAATGACCCAAGCAGGACACTCATGACCCACGCAGGACACTCAATGTCCCACTCAGGACACTCATAACCCATGCAGGACACTCAATGACCCACACAGGACACTCAGGACCCATACAGGACACTCAATGACCCACACAGGACACTCACTAACCGATGCAGGACACGCTATGTCCCACGCAGGACACTCAGGACCCACGCAGGATACTCAATGACCCACACAGGTCACACCGTGACCCACGCAGGGCACTCATGACACACGCAGGACACTCAATGACCCACCCAGGAACCTCAGGACCCACGCAGGACACTCAATGACCGACGCAGGACACGCATATCCCACGCAGGAACTCAATGACCCACGCAGGACACTCAATGACGCACGCAGGACACTCATGACCCACGCAGGACACTCAATGACCCACGCAGGACACTCAATGACCCGCGCAGGACACTCAATGACCCACACAGGACACTCAGGACCCACGCAGGACACTCAATGACCCACGCAGGACACTCAATGACCCACACAGGTCACTCAGGACCCACGCGGGACACTCAATGACCCACGGAGGACACTCAATGACCCACGCAGGACCCTCATGACCCACGCAGGACAGTCAATGACCCACGCAGGACACTTAGTGACCCACACAGGACACTCAATGACCCACACAGGACACTCAGGCCCCACGCAGGACACTCAATGACCCATGCAGGACACTCATGACGTACGCAGGACACTCAAAGACCGACACAGGACACTCAGGACCCACGCAGGACACGCAATGACCCACGCAGGACACTCAATGACCCACGCAGGACACTCATGGCACTCGCAGGACACTCAATGACCCACGCAGGACACTCAATGACCCACACAGGACACTGAATGACCCACGCAGGACACGCATGGCCCTCGCAGGACACTCAATGACCCACGCAGGACACTCATGACCCACGCAGGACACTCAATGACCCACGCAGCACACGCAATAACCCGCGCAGGACACTCATGACCCACGCAGGACACACATGACAAACGCAGGACACTCAATGAACCACACAGGGCACTCATGACCCACGCAGGACTTCCATGACCCACGCAGGACACTCATGACCCACGCACGACACTCAATGACCCACACAGGACACACAATGACCCACACAGGACACTCAATGACCTACGCAGGACACTCATGACCCAGGCAGGACACTCATGACCCACACAGGACACTCATGACCCACGCAGGACTTCCATGACCCACGCAGGACACTCAATGACCCACGCAGGATACTTAATGAACCACACAGGACACTCATGACCCACACAGGACACTCAATGACCCACACAGGACACTCAGGACCCACGCAGGTAACCCAAAAACCCATGCAGGACACTCAATGACCCACACAGGACACTCAATGACGCACATAGGATAGTAAATGAAAACGCAGGACACTCATGACCCACGCAGGACACTCAATGACCCACGCAGGACACTCAATGTCCCATACAGGACAGTCAATGACCACGCAGGACACTCAATGACCCACGCAGGACACTCATGACCCACGCAGGATGGGCAATAACCCACGCAGGACACTCATTGTCCCACGCAGAACACTCACGACCCACGCAGGACCCTCAATGACCCACGCAGGACACTCAGGACCCACGCAGGACAATCAATGATCCTCACAGGACACTCAGGACCCACGCAGGACACTGAATGAACCACGCAAGACACTCAATGACCCACGCAGGACACTCAATGACTCACACAGGACACTCAGGACCCGTGCAGGACACTCAATGACCAACGCAAGACACTCAGGACCCACGCAGGACAGTGAATGTCCCACGCAGGACACTGAATGACCCACACAGGACACTCAGGACCCACGCAGGACACTCAATGACCCACACAGGACACTCAATGACCCACGCAGGACCCTCATGACCCAAGCAGGACACTCAATGACCCACACAGGACACTCATGACCCACGCAGGACAGTCAATGACCCACGCAGGACACTTAGTGACCCACACAGGACACTCAATGACCCACACAGGACACTCAGGACCCATGCAGGACACTCAATGACCCACGCAGGACACTCATGACCCACGCAGGACACTCAATGACAAACACAGGACACTCAGGACCCACGCAGGACACGCAATGACCCACGCAGGACACTCAATGCCCCACACAGGACACTCAATGACCCACGCAGGACACGAATGACCCTCGCAGGACACTCAATGACCCACGCAGGACACTCATGACCCACGCAGGACACTCAATGACCCACGCAGGACACTCATGAACCACGCAGGAAACGCAATGACCCACGCAGGACACTCATGACCCACGTAGGACACTCAATGGCCCACACAGGACACTCAATGACCCACACAGGACACTCATGACAAACGCAGGACACACAATGATCCACACAGGACACTCATGACCCACGCCGGACTTCCATGACCCACGCAGGACACTCAATGACCCACACAGGACACTCAATGACCCACGCAGGACCCTCAATAACCCACACAGAACACTCATGACCAATGCACGACACTCAATGACCCATGCAGGACACTCAGGACCCCACGCAGGACACTCAAAGACTCAAGCAGGACACTCAGGACCCATGCAGGACACTCAATGACCCACACAGGACACTCAATGACCCACGCAGGGCCCTCAATAACCCACACAGGACACTCAATGACCTACACAGGACACACAATGACCCATGCAGGACACTCAGGACCCACGTAGGACACTCAATGACCCGCACAGGACACTCATAGCCCTCGCAGGACACTCAATGACCCACGCAGGAAACTCATGACCCACGCAGGAC
Organism: Chiloscyllium plagiosum; assembly: GCF_037043375.1. Classification (NCBI taxonomy): domain Eukaryota; kingdom Metazoa; phylum Chordata; class Chondrichthyes; order Orectolobiformes; family Hemiscylliidae; genus Chiloscyllium; species Chiloscyllium plagiosum. The sequence continues at coordinate 6,609,505 of NW_028270176.1, forward strand.
ACGCAATGAACCACGCAGGACACTCATGACCCACGCAGGACACTCAATAACCCTCACAGGACACTCAGGACCCACGCAGGACAATCAATGACCCAAGCAGGACACTCATGACCCACGCAGGACACTCAATGTCCCACTCAGGACACTCATAACCCATGCAGGACACTCAATGACCCACACAGGACACTCAGGACCCATACAGGACACTCAATGACCCACACAGGACACTCACTAACCGATGCAGGACACGCTATGTCCCACGCAGGACACTCAGGACCCACGCAGGATACTCAATGACCCACACTGGACACACAATGACCCACGAAGGACACTCAGGACCCACGCAGGACACTCAATGACCCACGCAGGACATTCAGGACCTACGCAGGACACTCAATGACCCACGCAGGACATTCAATGACCCACGCAGGACACTCATGACCCACGCAGGACACTCAATGACCCACACAGGACACTCAGGACCCACGCAGGACAACCAATGACCCACGCAGGACACTCAATGACCCACACTGGACAGCCAATGACCAATACAGGACAGTCAATGACCCACGCATGACTCTCAATGATCCACGCAGGACACTCAATGACCCACGCAGGTCAATCAATGACCCACGCAGGACACTCATGGCCCTCGCAGGACACTCAATGACCCACGCATGACACTCATGACACACGCAGGACACTCAATGACCCACGCAGGATACTCAATGACCCACACAGGTCACACCGTGACCCACACAGGGCACTCATGACACACGCAGGACACTCAATGACCCACCCAGAACATTCAGGACCCACGCAGTACACTCAATGACCCACGCAGGACACGCATATCCCACGCAGGAACTCAATGACCCACGCAGGACACTCAATGTCCCACGCAGGATACTCAGGACCCATGCAGGACACTCAATGACGCACGCAGGACACTCAAGACCCACGCAGGACACTCAATGACCCACGCAGGACACTCAATGACCCGCGCAGGACTCTCAATGACCCACACAGGTCACACCGTGACCCACGCAGGGCACTCATGACACACGCAGGACACTCAATGACCCACCCAGGACATTCAGGACCCACGCAGGACACTCAATGACCCACGCAGGACACGCATATCCCACGCAGGAACTCAATGACCCACGCAGGACACTCAATGACCCACACAGGACACTCAGGACCCACGCGGGACACTCAATGACCCACGGAGGACACTCAATGACCCATGCAGGACACTCATGACCCACACAGGACACTCATGACCCACGCAGGACTTCCATGACCCACGCAGGACACTCAATGACCCACGCAGGATACTTAATGAACCACACAGGACACTCATGACCCACACAGGACACTCAATGACCCACACAGGACACTCAGGACCCACGCAGGACACTCACTGACCCACACACGACACTCAGGACCCACGCAGGACACTCAATGACCCACGCAGGACACTCAATGACCCACACAGGACACTCAGGACCCACGCGGGACACTCAATGACCCACGGAGGACACTCAATGACCCACGCAGGACCCTCATGACCCACGCAGGACAGTCAATGACCCACGCAGGACACTTAGTGACCCACACAGGACACTCAATGACCCACAAAGGACACTCAGGCCCCACGCAGGACACTCAATGACCCATGCAGGACACTCATGACGTACGCAGGACACTCAATGACAGACACAGGACACTCAGGACCCACGCAGGACACGCAATGACACACGCAGGACACTCAATGACCCACGCAGGACACTCATGGCACTCGCAGGACACTCAATGACCCACACAGGACACTCAGGACCCACGCAGGACACTCAATGACCCACACAGGACACTGAATGACCCACGCAGGACACGCATGGCCCTCGCAGGACACTCAATGACCCACGCAGGACACTCATGACCCACGCAGGACACTCAATGACCCACGCAGGACACGCAATAACCCGCGCAGGACACTCATGACCCACGCAGGACACACATGACAAACGCAGGACACTCAATGAACCACACAGGGCACTCATGACCCACGCAGGACTTCCATGACCCACGCAGGACACTCATGACCCACGCACGACACTCAATGACCCACACAGGACACACAATGACCCACACAGGACACTCAATGACCCACGCAGGACACTCATGACCCAGGCAGGACACTCATGACCCACACAGGACACTCATGACCCACGCAGGACTTCCATGACCCACGCAGGACACTCAATGACCTACGCAGGATACTTAATGAACCACACAGGACACTCATAACCCACACAGGACACTCAATGACCCACACAGGACACTCAGGACCCACGCAGGACACTCAATGACCCACGCACGACACTCAATGACCCACACAGGACACTCAATGTCCCACACAGGACACTCAGGACCCACGCAGGACACTCAATGACCCACGCAGGACATTCAATACCCACGCAGGACACTCAATGACCCACACAGGACACACAATGACCCACACAGGACACTCAATGACCCACGCAGGACACTCATGACCCACGCAGGACACTCAATGAACGACACAGGACACTCATGACCCACGCAGGACTTCCATGACCCACGCAGGACACTCAATGACCCACGCAGGATACTTAATGAACCACACAGGACACTCATGACCCACACAGGACACTCAATGACCCACACAGGACACTCAGGACCCACGCAGGTAACCCAAAAACCCATGCAGGACACTCAATGACCCACACAGGACACTCAATGACGCACATAGGATAGTAAATGAAAACGCAGGACACTCATGACCCACGCAGGACACTCAATGACCCACGCAGGACACTCAATGTCCCATACAGGACAGTCAATGACCACGCAGGACACTCAATGACCCACGCAGGACACTCATGACCCAAGCAGGACGGGCAATGACCCACGCAGGACACTCATTTTCCCACGCAGGACACTCACGACCCACGCAGGACCCTCAATGACCCACGCAGGACACTCAGGACCCACGCAGGACAATCAATGATCCTCACAGGACACTCAGGACCCACGCAGGACACTGAATGAACCACGCAGGACACTCAATGACCCACGCAGGACACTCAATGACTCACACAGGACACTCAGGACCCGTGCAGGACACTCAATGACCAACGCAGGACACTCAGGACCCACGCAGGACAGTGAATGTCCCACGCAGGACACTGAATGACCCACACAGGACACTCAATGACCCACACAGGACACTCAGGACCCACGCAGGACACTCAATGACCCACACAGGACACTCAATGACCCACGCAGGACCCTCATGACCCAAGCAGGACACTCAATGACCCACACAGGACACTCATGACCCACGCAGGACAGTCAATGACCCACGCAGGACACTTAGTGACCCACACAGGACACTCAATGTCCCACTCAGGACACTCAGGACCCATGCAGGACACTCAATGACCCACGCAGGACACTCATGACCCACGCAGGACACTCAATGACAAACACAGGACACTCAGGACCCACGCAGGACACGCAATGACCCACGCAGGACACTCAATGCCCCACACAGGACACTCAATGACCCACGCAGGACACTAATGACCCTCGCAGGACACTCAATGACCCACGCAGGACACTCATGACCCACGCAGGACACTTAATGACCCACGCAGGACACTCATGAACCACGCAGGAAACGCAATGACCCACGCAGGACACTCATGACCCACGTAGGACACTCAATGGCCCACACAGGACACTCAATGACCCACGCAGGACACTCATGACAAACGCAGGACACACAATGCTCCACACAGGACACTCATGACCCACGCCGGACTTCTATGACCCACGCAGGACACTCAATGACCCACACAGGACACTCAATGACCCACGCAGGACCCTCAATAACCCACACAGAACACTCATGACCAATGCACGACACTCAATGACCCATGCAGGACACTCAGGACCCCACGCAGGACACTCAATGACCCACAAAGGACACTCAGGCCCCACGCAGGACACTCAATGACCCATGCAGGACACTCATGACGTACGCAGGACACTCAATGACAGACACAGGACACTCAGGACCCACGCAGGACACGCAATGACACACGCAGGACACTCAATGACCCACGCAGGACACTCATGGCACTCGCAGGACACTCAATGACCCACACAGGACACTCAGGACCCACGCAGGACACTCAATGACCCACACAGGACACTGAATGACCCACGCAGGACACGCATGGCCCTCGCAGGACACTCAATGACCCACGCAGGACACTCATGACCCACGCAGGACACTCAATGACCCACGCAGGACACGCAATAACCCGCGCAGGACACTCATGACCCACGCAGGACACACATGACAAACGCAGGACACTCAATGAACCACACAGGGCACTCATGACCCACGCAGGACTTCCATGACCCACGCAGGACACTCATGACCCACGCACGACACTCAATGACCCACACAGGACACACAATGACCCACACAGGACACTCAATGACCCACGCAGGACACTCATGACCCAGGCAGGACACTCATGACCCACACAGGACACTCATGACCCACGCAGGACTTCCATGACCCACGCAGGACACTCAATGACCTACGCAGGATACTTAATGAACCACACAGGACACTCATAACCCACACAGGACACTCAATGACCCACACAGGACACTCAGGACCCACGCAGGACACTCAATGACCCACGCACGACACTCAATGACCCACACAGGACACTCAATGTCCCACACAGGACACTCAGGACCCACGCAGGACACTCAATGACCCACGCAGGACATTCAATACCCACGCAGGACACTCAATGACCCACACAGGACACACAATGACCCACACAGGACACTCAATGACCCACGCAGGACACTCATGACCCACGCAGGACACTCAATGAACGACACAGGACACTCATGACCCACGCAGGACTTCCATGACCCACGCAGGACACTCAATGACCCACGCAGGATACTTAATGAACCACACAGGACACTCATGACCCACACAGGACACTCAATGACCCACACAGGACACTCAGGACCCACGCAGGTAACCCAAAAACCCATGCAGGACACTCAATGACCCACACAGGACACTCAATGACGCACATAGGATAGTAAATGAAAACGCAGGACACTCATGACCCACGCAGGACACTCAATGACCCACGCAGGACACTCAATGTCCCATACAGGACAGTCAATGACCACGCAGGACACTCAATGACCCACGCAGGACACTCATGACCCAAGCAGGACGGGCAATGACCCACGCAGGACACTCATTTTCCCACGCAGGACACTCACGACCCACGCAGGACCCTCAATGACCCACGCAGGACACTCAGGACCCACGCAGGACAATCAATGATCCTCACAGGACACTCAGGACCCACGCAGGACACTGAATGAACCACGCAGGACACTCAATGACCCACGCAGGACACTCAATGACTCACACAGGACACTCAGGACCCGTGCAGGACACTCAATGACCAACGCAGGACACTCAGGACCCACGCAGGACAGTGAATGTCCCACGCAGGACACTGAATGACCCACACAGGACACTCAATGACCCACACAGGACACTCAGGACCCACGCAGGACACTCAATGACCCACACAGGACACTCAATGACCCACGCAGGACCCTCATGACCCAAGCAGGACACTCAATGACCCACACAGGACACTCATGACCCACGCAGGACAGTCAATGACCCACGCAGGACACTTAGTGACCCACACAGGACACTCAATGTCCCACTCAGGACACTCAGGACCCATGCAGGACACTCAATGACCCACGCAGGACACTCATGACCCACGCAGGACACTCAATGACAAACACAGGACACTCAGGACCCACGCAGGACACGCAATGACCCACGCAGGACACTCAATGCCCCACACAGGACACTCAATGACCCACGCAGGACACTAATGACCCTCGCAGGACACTCAATGACCCACGCAGGACACTCATGACCCACGCAGGACACTTAATGACCCACGCAGGACACTCATGAACCACGCAGGAAACGCAATGACCCACGCAGGACACTCATGACCCACGTAGGACACTCAATGGCCCACACAGGACACTCAATGACCCACGCAGGACACTCATGACAAACGCAGGACACACAATGCTCCACACAGGACACTCATGACCCACGCCGGACTTCTATGACCCACGCAGGACACTCAATGACCCACACAGGACACTCAATGACCCACGCAGGACCCTCAATAACCCACACAGAACACTCATGACCAATGCACGACACTCAATGACCCATGCAGGACACTCAGGACCCCACGCAGGACACTCAAAGACTCAAGCAGGACACTCAGGACCCATGCAGGACACTCAATGACCCACACAGGACACTCAATGACCCACGCAGGGCCCTCAATACCCACACAGGACACTCAATGACCTACACAGGACACACAATGACCCACGCAGGACACTCAGGACCCACGTAGGACACTCAATGACCCGCACAGGACACTCAATGACCCACGCAGGACACTCAATAACCCTCAAAGGACACTCAATGACCCACGCAGGACACTCAATGACCCACACAGGACACTCATAACCTACGCAGGACACTCAATGACCCACACAGGACACTCAGGGCACACGCAGGACACTCCATGACCCACGCAGGACACTCATGACCCAAGCAGGATACTTAATGAACCACGCAGGACACTCATGACCCACGCAGGACACTCAATGACCCATACAGGACAGTCATAACCTACGCAGGACACTCAATGACCCACACAGGACACTCATGACCTACGCAGGACACTCAATGACCCACACAGGACACTCATGACCCACGCAGGACACTCAATGCCTCACACAGGATACTCAATGACCCACACAGGACACTCAATAAACCTCAAAGGACACTCAATGACCCACGCAGGACACTCAATGACCCACACAGGACACTCATGACCCACGCAGGACACTCAACGGCCCACACAGGACACCCAATGACCCACGCAGGACACTCATGACAAACACAGGACACTCAATGACCCACACAGGACACTCATGACCCACGCCGGACTTCCATGACCCACGCATGACACTCAATGACCCAAACAGGACACTCAATGACCCAAGCAGGACCCTCAATAACCCACACAGGACACTCATGACCAACGCACGCCACTCAAAGACCCATGCAGGACACTCAGGACCCCACGCAGGACACTCAATGACCCACGCAGCACACTCAGGACCTACGCAGGACACTCAGTGACCCACACAGGACACTCAATGACCCACACAGGACACACCATGACCCAAGCAGGACACTCAGGACCCACGTAGGTCACTCAATGACCCGCACAGGACACTCAATGACCCACGCAGGACACTCAATGACCCACGCAGGACACTCAATGACCCACACAGGACACTCATAACCTACGCAGGACACTCAATGACCAAAAAAGGACACTGAGGGCACAAGCAGGACACTCCATGACCCACCAGGATACTTAATGAACCACGCAGGAGACTCATGACCCACGCAGGACACTCAATGACCCACACAGGACACTCAATGACCCACACAGGACACTCATAACCTACGCAGGACACTCAATGACCCACACAGGACACTCAGGACACACGCAGGACACTCAATGACCCACGCAGGTCACTCATGAACCACGCATGACACGCAATGACCCACGCAGGACACTCATGTCCCACGCAGGACACTCAATGGCCCACACAGGACACTCAATGACCCACGCAGGACACTCATGACAAACGCAGGACACTCAATGATCCACACAGGACACTCATGACCCACGCCGGACTTCCATGACCAACGCAGGACACTCAATGACCCACACAGGACACTCAATGACCCACGCAGGACCCTCAATAACCCACACAGGACACTCATGACCAACGCACGACACTCAATGACCCATGCAGGACACTCAGGACCTCACGCAGGACACTCAATGACCCACGCAGGACACTCAGGACCCATGCAGGTCACTCAATGACCCACACAGGACACTCAGGACCTACGCAGGACACTCAGTGACCCACACAGGACACTCAATGACACACACAGGACACACAATGACCCACGCAGGACACTCAGGACCCACGTAGGACACTCAATGACCCGCACAGGGCACTCAATGACCCACGCAGGACACTCAATGACCCACACAGGACACTCATAACCTACGTAGGACACTCAATGACCAAAAAAGGACACTGAGGGCACACGCAGGACACTCAATGACCCACGCAGGATACTTAATGAACCACGCAAGACACTCATGACCCACGCAGGACACTCAATGACCCACACAGGACACTCATAACCTATGCAGGACACTCAATGACCCACACAGGACACTCAGGACACACGCAGGACACTCAATGACCCACGCAGGTCACTCATGAACCACGCAGGACACGCAATGACCCACGCAGGACACTCATGTCCCACGCATGACACTCAATGGCCCACACAGGACACTCAATGACCCACGCAGGACACTCATGACAAACGCAGGACACTCAATGATCCAGACAGGACATTCATGACCCACGCCGGACTTCCATGACCCACGCAGGACACTCAATGACCCACACAGGACACTCAATGACCCACGCAGGACCCTCAATAACCCACACAGGACACTCATGACCAACGCACGACACTCAATGACCCATGCAGGACACTCAGGACCCCACGCAGGACACTCAATGACCCACGCAGAACACTCAGGACCCATGCAGGACACTCAATGACCCACACAGGATACTCAGGACCCACGCAGGACACTCAGAACCCACGTAGGACACTCAATGACCCACACAGGACACACAATGACCCACGCAGGACACTCAGAACCCACGTAGGACACTCAATGACCCACACAGGACACTCAATGACCCACACAGGACACTCAATGACCCACACAGGACACTCAGGACCCACGCAGGACACTCAGTGACCCACACAGGACACTCAATGACACACACAGGACACACAATGACCCACGCAGGACACTCAGAACCCACGCAGGACACTCAATAACCCTCAAAGGACACTCAATGACACACGCAGGACACTCAATGACCCACACAGGCCACTCATAACCTACGCAGGACACTCAATGACCAAAAAAGGACACTGAGGGCACACGCAGGACACTCCATGACCCACACTGGATACTTAATGAACCACGCAGGACACTCATGACCCACGCAGGACACTCAATGAACCACACAGGACACTCATAACCTACGCAGGACACTCTATGACCAACACAGGACACTCAGGACACACGCAGGACACTCAATGACCCACGCAGGACACTCATGACCCACGCAGGACACTCAATGACCCACACAGGACACTCAATGATCCACACACGACACTCAGGAACCACGCAGGACACTCAATGAACCACGCAGGACACTCAATGACCCACGCAGGACACTCAATGATGCACAAAGGAAACTCAGGACCCGCACAGGACACACAATGACCAACGCAGGACACTCAGGACCCACGCAGGACAGTCAATGACCCATACAGGACACTAAGTGACCCACACAGGACACTCAATGACCTACACAGGACACTCAGACCCCACGCAGGACACTCAATGACCCATGCAGGACACTCATGACGTACGCAGGACACTCAATGACCCACACAGGACACTCAGGACCCACGCAGGACACGCAATGACCCACGCAGGACACTCAATGACCCACGCAGGACACTCATGACCCACGCAGGACACTCATGACCCACGCAGGATACTCACTGACCCACACAGGACACTCAGGACCCACGCAGGACACTCAATGACCCACGCAGGACACTCAATGACCCACCCAGGACACTCAGGACCCACGCAGGACACTCAATGACCCACGCAGGACACGCATATCCCACGCAGGAACTCAATGACCCACGCAGGACACTCAATGACGCACGCAGGACACTCATGACCCACGCAGGACACTCAATGACCCACGCAGGACACTCAATGACCCGCGCAGGACACTCAATGACCCACACAGGACACTCATGACCCACGAAGGATACTCACTGACCCACACAGGACACTCAGGACCCACGCAGGACACTCAATAACCCACGCAGGACACTCAATGACCCACACAGGACACTCAATGACCCACGCAGGACACTCATGAACCATACAGGACACTCAATGACCTACACAGGACACTCAATGACCCACGCAGGACACTGAATGACCTACACAGGACACTCATGACCCACGCAGGACACTCAATGACCCACACAGGACACTCAATGACCCACGCAGAACACTCAGGACCCATGCAGGACACTCAATGACCCACACAGCACGCTCAGGACCCACGCAGGACACTCAATGACCCACACCGGACACTCAGGACCCACGCAGGACACTCAATGATCCACACACGACACTCAGGAACCACGCAGGACACTCAATGAACCACGCAGGACACTCAATGACCCACGCAGGACACTCAATGATGCACAAAGGAAACTCAGGACCCGCACAGGACACACAATGACCAACGCAGTACACTCAATGACCCACGCAGGACACGCATATCCCACGCAGGAACTCAATGACCCACGCAGGACACTCAATGTCCCACGCAGTATACTCAGGACCCATGCAGGACACTCAATGACGCACGCAGGACACTCAAGACCCACGCAGGACACTCAATGACCCACGCAGGACACTCAATGACCCGCGCAGGACTCTCAATGACCCACACAGGTCACACCGTGACCCACGCAGGGCACTCATGACACACGCAGGACACTCAATGACCCACCCAGGACATTCAGGACCCACGCAGGACACTCAATGACCCACGCAGGACACGCATTTCCCACGCAGGAACTCAATGACCCACGCAGGACACTCAATGACCCACACAGGACACTCAGGACCCACGCGGGACACTCAATGACCCACGGAGGACACTCAATGACCCATGCAGGACACTCATGACCCACACAGGACACTCATGACCCACGCAGGACTTCCATGACCCACGCAGGACACTCAATGACCCACGCAGGATACTTAATGAACCACACAGGACACTCATGACCCACACAGGACACTCAATGACCCACACAGGACACTCAGGACCCACGCAGGACACTCACTGACCCACACAGGACACTCAGGACCCACGCAGGACACTCAATGACCCACGCAGGACACTCAATGACCCACACAGGACACTCAGGACCCACGCGGGACACTCAATGACCCACGGAGGACACTCAATGACCCACGCAGGACCCTCATGACCCACGCAGGACAGTCAATGACCCACGCAGGACACTTAGTGACCCACACAGGACACTCAATGACCCACAAAGGACACTCAGGCCCCACGCAGGACACTCAATGACCCATGCAGGACACTCATGACGTACGCAGGACACTCAATGACCCACGCAGGACACGCAATAACCCGCGCAGGACACTCATGACCCACGCAGGACACACATGACAAACGCAGGACACTCAATGAACCACACAGGGCACTCATGACCCACGCAGGACTTCCATGACCCACGCAGGACACTCAATGACCCACACAGGACACTCAGGACCCACGCGGGACACTCAATGACCCACGGAGGACACTCAATGACCCATGCAGGACACTCATGACCCACACAGGACACTCATGACCCACGCAGGACTTCCATGACCCACGCAGGACACTCAATGACCCACGCAGGATACTTAATGAACCACACAGGACACTCATGACCCACACAGGACACTCAATGACCCACACAGGACACTCAGGACCCACGCAGGACACTCACTGACCCACACAGGACACTCAGGACCCACGCAGGACACTCAATGACCCACGCAGGACACTCAATGACCCACACAGGACACTCAGGACCCACGCGGGACACTCAATGACCCACGGAGGACACTCAATGACCCACGCAGGACCCTCATGACCCACGCAGGACAGTCAATGACCCACGCAGGACACTTAGTGACCCACACAGGACACTCAATGACCCACAAAGGACACTCAGGCCCCACGCAGGACACTCAATGACCCATGCAGGACACTCATGACGTACGCAGGACACTCAATGACAGACACAGGACACTCAGGACCCACGCAGGACACGCAATGACACACGCAGGACACTCAATGACCCACGCAGGACACTCATGGCACTCGCAGGACACTCAATGACCCACACAGGACACTCAGGACCCACGCAGGACACTCAATGACCCACACAGGACACTGAATGACCCACGCAGGACACGCATGGCCCTCGCAGGACACTCAATGACCCACGCAGGACACTCATGACCCACGCAGGACACTCAATGACCCACGCAGGACACGCAATAACCCGCGCAGGACACTCATGACCCACGCAGGACACACATGACAAACGCAGGACACTCAATGAACCACACAGGGCACTCATGACCCACGCAGGACTTCCATGACCCACGCAGGACACTCATGACCCACGCACGACACTCAATGACCCACACAGGACACACAATGACCCACACAGGACACTCAATGACCCACGCAGGACACTCATGACCCAGGCAGGACACTCATGACCCACACAGGACACTCATGACCCACGCAGGACTTCCATGACCCACGCAGGACACTCAATGACCTACGCAGGATACTTAATGAACCACACAGGACACTCATGACCCACACAGGACACTCAATGACCCACACAGGACACTCAGGACCCACGCAGGACACTCAATGACCCACGCAGGACACTCAATGACCCACACAGGACACTCAATGTCCCACACAGGACACTCAGGACCCACGCAGGACACTCAATGACCCACGCAGGACATTCAATACCCACGCAGGACACTCAATGACCCACACAGGACACACAATGACCCACACAGGACACTCAATGACCCACGCAGGACACTCATGACCCACGCAGGACACTCAATGAACGACACAGGACACTCATGACCCACGCAGGACTTCCATGACCCACGCAGGACACTCAATGACCCACGCAGGATACTTAATGAACCACACAGGACACTCATGACCCACACAGGACACTCAATGACCCACACAGGACACTCAGGACCCACGCAGGTAACCCAAAAACCCATGCAGGACACTCAATGACCCACACAGGACACTCAATGACGCACATAGGATAGTAAATGAAAACGCAGGACACTCATGACCCACGCAGGACACTCAATGACCCACGCAGGACACTCAATGTCCCATACAGGACAGTCAATGACCACGCAGGACACTCAATGACCCACGCAGGACACTCATGACCCAAGCAGGACGGGCAATGACCCACGCAGGACACTCATTTTCCCACGCAGGACACTCACGACCCACGCAGGACCCTCAATGACCCACGCAGGACACTCAGGACCCACGCAGGACAATCAATGATCCTCACAGGACACTCAGGACCCACGCAGGACACTGAATGAACCACGCAGGACACTCAATGACCCACGCAGGACACTCAATGACTCACACAGGACACTCAGGACCCGTGCAGGACACTCAATGACCAACGCAGGACACTCAGGACCCACGCAGGACAGTGAATGTCCCACGCAGGACACTGAATGACCCACACAGGACACTCAATGACCCACACAGGACACTCAGGACCCACGCAGGACACTCAATGACCCACACAGGACACTCAATGACCCACGCAGGACCCTCATGACCCAAGCAGGACACTCAATGACCCACACAGGACACTCATGACCCACGCAGGACAGTCAATGACCCACGCAGGACACTTAGTGACCCACACAGGACACTCAATGTCCCACTCAGGACACTCAGGACCCATGCAGGACACTCAATGACCCACGCAGGACACTCATGACCCACGCAGGACACTCAATGACAAACACAGGACACTCAGGACCCACGCAGGACACGCAATGACCCACGCAGGACACTCAATGCCCCACACAGGACACTCAATGACCCACGCAGGACACTAATGACCCTCGCAGGACACTCAATGACCCACGCAGGACACTCATGACCCACGCAGGACACTTAATGACCCACGCAGGACACTCATGAACCACGCAGGAAACGCAATGACCCACGCAGGACACTCATGACCCACGTAGGACACTCAATGGCCCACACAGGACACTCAATGACCCACGCAGGACACTCATGACAAACGCAGGACACACAATGCTCCACACAGGACACTCATGACCCACGCCGGACTTCTATGACCCACGCAGGACACTCAATGACCCACACAGGACACTCAATGACCCACGCAGGACCCTCAATAACCCACACAGAACACTCATGACCAATGCACGACACTCAATGACCCATGCAGGACACTCAGGACCCCACGCAGGACACTCAAAGACTCAAGCAGGACACTCAGGACCCATGCAGGACACTCAATGACCCACACAGGACACTCAATGACCCACGCAGGGCCCTCAATACCCACACAGGACACTCAATGACCTACACAGGACACACAATGACCCACGCAGGACACTCAGGACCCACGTAGGACACTCAATGACCCGCACAGGACACTCAATGACCCACGCAGGACACTCAATAACCCTCAAAGGACACTCAATGACCCACGCAGGACACTCAATGACCCACACAGGACACTCATAACCTACGCAGGACACTCAATGACCCACACAGGACACTCAGGGCACACGCAGGACACTCCATGACCCACGCAGGACACTCATGACCCAAGCAGGATACTTAATGAACCACGCAGGACACTCATGACCCACGCAGGACACTCAATGACCCATACAGGACAGTCATAACCTACGCAGGACACTCAATGACCCACACAGGACACTCATGACCTACGCAGGACACTCAATGACCCACACAGGACACTCATGACCCACGCAGGACACTCAATGCCTCACACAGGATACTCAATGACCCACACAGGACACTCAATAAACCTCAAAGGACACTCAATGACCCACACAGGACACTCATGACCCACGCAGGACACTCAACGGCCCACACAGGACACCCAATGACCCACGCAGGACACTCATGACAAACACAGGACACTCAATGACCCACACAGGACACTCATGACCTACGCAGGACACTCAATGACCCACACAGGACACTCATGACCCACGCAGGACACTCAATGCCTCACACAGGATACTCAATGACCCACACAGGACACTCAATAAACCTCAAAGGACACTCAATGACCCACACAGGACACTCATGACCCACGCAGGACACTCAACGGCCCACACAGGACACCCAATGACCCACGCAGGACACTCATGACAAACACAGGACACTCAATGACCCACACAGGACACTCATGACCCACGCCGGACTTCCATGACCCACGCATGACACTCAATGACCCAAACAGGACACTCAATGACCCAAGCAGGACCCTCAATAACCCACACAGGACACTCATGACCAACGCACGCCACTCAAAGACCCATGCAGGACACTCAGGACCCCACGCAGGACACTCAATGACCCACGCAGCACACTCAGGACCTACGCAGGACACTCAGTGACCCACACAGGACACTCAATGACCCACACAGGACACACCATGACCCAAGCAGGACACTCAGGACCCACGTAGGTCACTCAATGACCCGCACAGGACACTCAATGACCCACGCAGGACACTCAATGACCCACGCAGGACACTCAATGACCCACACAGGACACTCATTACCTACGCAGGACACTCAATGACCAAAAAAGGACACTGAGGGCACAAGCAGGACACTCCATGACCCACCAGGATACTTAATGAACCACGCAGGAGACTCATGACCCACGCAGGACACTCAATGACCCACACAGGACACTCAATGACCCACACAGGACACTCATAACCTACGCAGGACACTCAATGACCCACACAGGACACTCAGGACACACGCAGGACACTCAATGACCCACGCAGGTCACTCATGAACCACGCATGACACGCAATGACCCACGCAGGACACTCATGTCCCACGCAGGACACTCAATGGCCCACACAGGACACTCAATGACCCACGCAGGACACTCATGACAAACGCAGGACACTCAATGATCCACACAGGACACTCATGACCCACGCCGGACTTCCATGACCAACGCAGGACACTCAATGACCCACACAGGACACTCAATGACCCACGCAGGACCCTCAATAACCCACACAGGACACTCATGACCAACGCACGACACTCAATGACCCATGCAGGACACTCAGGACCTCACGCAGGACACTCAATGACCCACGCAGGACACTCAGGACCCATGCAGGTCACTCAATGACCCACACAGGACACTCAGGACCTACGCAGGACACTCAGTGACCCACACAGGACACTCAATGACACACACAGGACACACAATGACCCACGCAGGACACTCAGGACCCACGTAGGACACTCAATGACCCGCACAGGGCACTCAATGACCCACGCAGGACACTCAATGACCCACACAGGACACTCATAACCTACGTAGGACACTCAATGACCAAAAAAGGACACTGAGGGCACACGCAGGACACTCAATGACCCACGCAGGATACTTAATGAACCACGCAAGACACTCATGACCCACGCAGGACACTCAATGACCCACACAGGACACTCATAACCTATGCAGGACACTCAATGACCCACACAGGACACTCAGGACACACGCAGGACACTCAATGACCCACGCAGGTCACTCATGAACCACGCAGGACACGCAATGACCCACGCAGGACACTCATGTCCCACGCATGACACTCAATGGCCCACACAGGACACTCAATGACCCACGCAGGACACTCATGACAAACGCAGGACACTCAATGATCCAGACAGGACATTCATGACCCACGCCGGACTTCCATGACCCACGCAGGACACTCAATGACCCACACAGGACACTCAATGACCCACGCAGGACCCTCAATAACCCACACAGGACACTCATGACCAACGCACGACACTCAATGACCCATGCAGGACACTCAGGACCCCACGCAGGACACTCAATGACCCACGCAGAACACTCAGGACCCATGCAGGACACTCAATGACCCACACAGGATACTCAGGACCCACGCAGGACACTCAGAACCCACGTAGGACACTCAATGACCCACACAGGACACACAATGACCCACGCAGGACACTCAGAACCCACGTAGGACACTCAATGACCCACACAGGACACTCAATGACCCACACAGGACACTCAATGACCCACACAGGACACTCAGGACCCACGCAGGACACTCAGTGACCCACACAGGACACTCAATGACACACACAGGACACACAATGACCCACGCAGGACACTCAGAACCCACGCAGGACACTCAATAACCCTCAAAGGACACTCAATGACACACGCAGGACACTCAATGACCCACACAGGCCACTCATAACCTACGCAGGACACTCAATGACCAAAAAAGGACACTGAGGGCACACGCAGGACACTCAATGACCCACGCAGGACACTCATGACCCACGCAGGAAACTCAATGACCCACACAGGACACTCATGACCCACGCACGACACTCAATGAACCACACAGGACACTCATAACCTACGCAGGACACTCTATGACCAACACAGGACACTCAGGACACACGCAGGACACTCAATGACCCACGCAGGACACTCATGACCCACGCAGGACACTCAATGACCCACACAGGACACTCATGACCCACGCACGACACTCAATGACCCACACAGGACACTCAATGACCCACACAGGACACTCAGGACCCACGCAGGTAACCCAATGACCCACGCAGGACACTCAATGACCCACACAGGACACTCAATGACCCACGCCGGACACTCAATGACCCACACAGGACACTCATGGCCCTCGCAGGACACTCAATGACCCACGCAGGGCACACATGACCCACGCAGAACACTCAATGTCCAACGCAGGACACTCATGAACCACACAGGACACTCAATGACCCACACAGGACACTCAATGACCCACGCAGGACACTGAATGACCCACACAGGACACTCATGACCCACGCAGGACACTCAATGACCCACTCAAGACACTCAATGAACCACGCAGAACACTCAGGACCCATGCAGGACACTCAATGACCCACACAGGACACTCAGGACTCACGCAGGACACTCAATGATCCTCACAGGACACTCAGGACCCACGCCGGACACACAATGAACCACGCAGGACAGTCAATGACCCACGCAGGTAACCCAATGACCCACGCAGGACACTCAATGACCCACACAGGACACTCAATGACCCACGCAGGACACTCAATGACCCACGCAGGACACTCAATGACCCACACAGGACACTCATGACCCACGCAGGACACTCAACGGCCCACACAGGACACCCAATGACCCACGCAGGACACTCATGACAAACACAGGACACTCAATGACCCACACAGGACACTCATGACCCACGCCGGACTTCCATGACCCACGCATGACACTCAATGACCCAAACAGGACACTCAATGACCCAAGCAGGACCCTCAATAACCCACACAGGACACTCATGACCAACGCACGCCACTCAAAGACCCATGCAGGACACTCAGGACCCCACGCAGGACACTCAATGACCCACGCAGCACACTCAGGACCTACGCAGGACACTCAGTGACCCACACAGGACACTCAATGACCCACACAGGACACACCATGACCCAAGCAGGACACTCAGGACCCACGTAGGTCACTCAATGACCCGCACAGGACACTCAATGACCCACGCAGGACACTCAATGACCCACGCAGGACACTCAATGACCCACACAGGACACTCATAACCTACGCAGGACACTCAATGACCAAAAAAGGACACTGAGGGCACACGCAGGACACTCCATGACCCACCAGGATACTTAATGAACCACGCAGGAGACTCATGACCCACGCAGGACACTCAATGACCCACACAGGACACTCAGGACACACGCAGGACACTCAATGACCCACGCAGGTCACTCATGAACCACGCATGACACGCAATGACCCACGCAGGACACTCATGTCCCACGCAGGACACTCAATGGCCCACACAGGACACTCAATGACCCACGCAGGACACTCATGACAAACGCAGGACACTCAATGATCCACACAGGACACTCATGACCCACGCCGGACTTCCATGACCAACGCAGGACACTCAATGACCCACACAGGACACTCAATGACCCACGCAGGACCCTCAATAACCCACACAGGACACTCATGACCAACGCACGACACTCAATGACCCATGCAGGACACTCAGGACCTCACGCAGGACACTCAATGACCCACGCAGGACACTCAGGACCCATGCAGGTCACTCAATGACCCACACAGGACACTCAGGACCTACGCAGGACACTCAGTGACCCACACAGGACACTCAATGACACACACAGGACACACAATGACCCACGCAGGACACTCAGGACCCACGTAGGACACTCAATGACCCGCACAGGGCACTCAATGACCCACGCAGGACACTCAATGACCCACACAGGACACTCATGGCCCTCGCAGGACACTCAATGACCCACGCAGGACACTCAATGACCCACACAGGACACTCGTGACCCACGCAGGACACTCAATGACCCACACAGGACACTCAATGACACACGCAGGACACTCAATGACCCACACAGGCCACTCATAACCTACGCAGGACACTCAATGACCAAAAAAGGACACTGAGGGCACACGCAGGACACTCAATGACCCACGCAGGACACTCATGACCCACGCAGGAAACTCAATGACCCACACAGGACACTCATGACCCACGCACGACACTCAATGAACCACACAGGACACTCATAACCTACGCAGGACACTCTATGACCAACACAGGACACTCAGGACACACGCAGGACACTCAATGACCCACGCAGGACACTCATGACCCACGCAGGACACTCAATGACCCACACAGGACACTCATGACCCACGCACGACACTCAATGACCCACACAGGACACTCAATGACCCACACAGGACACTCAGGACCCACGCAGGTAACCCAATGACCCACGCAGGACACTCAATGACCCACACAGGACACTCAATGACCCACGCCGGACACTCAATGACCCACACAGGACACTCATGGCCCTCGCAGGACACTCAATGACCCACGCAGGGCACACATGACCCACGCAGAACACTCAATGTCCAACGCAGGACACTCATGAACCACACAGGACACTCAATGACCCACACAGGACACTCAATGACCCACGCAGGACACTGAATGACCCACACAGGACACTCATGACCCACGCAGGACACTCAATGACCCACTCAAGACACTCAATGAACCACGCAGAACACTCAGGACCCATGCAGGACACTCAATGACCCACACAGGACACTCAGGACTCACGCAGGACACTCAATGATCCTCACAGGACACTCAGGACCCACGCCGGACACACAATGAACCACGCAGGACAGTCAATGACCCACGCAGGTAACCCAATGACCCACGCAGGACACTCAATGACCCACACAGGACACTCAATGACCCACGCAGGACACTCAATGACCCACGCAGGACACTCAATGACCCACACAGGACACTCATGACCCACGCAGGACACTCAACGGCCCACACAGGACACCCAATGACCCACGCAGGACACTCATGACAAACACAGGACACTCAATGACCCACACAGGACACTCATGACCCACGCCGGACTTCCATGACCCACGCATGACACTCAATGACCCAAACAGGACACTCAATGACCCAAGCAGGACCCTCAATAACCCACACAGGACACTCATGACCAACGCACGCCACTCAAAGACCCATGCAGGACACTCAGGACCCCACGCAGGACACTCAATGACCCACGCAGCACACTCAGGACCTACGCAGGACACTCAGTGACCCACACAGGACACTCAATGACCCACACAGGACACACCATGACCCAAGCAGGACACTCAGGACCCACGTAGGTCACTCAATGACCCGCACAGGACACTCAATGACCCACGCAGGACACTCAATGACCCACGCAGGACACTCAATGACCCACACAGGACACTCATAACCTACGCAGGACACTCAATGACCAAAAAAGGACACTGAGGGCACACGCAGGACACTCCATGACCCACCAGGATACTTAATGAACCACGCAGGAGACTCATGACCCACGCAGGACACTCAATGACCCACACAGGACACTCAGGACACACGCAGGACACTCAATGACCCACGCAGGTCACTCATGAACCACGCATGACACGCAATGACCCACGCAGGACACTCATGTCCCACGCAGGACACTCAATGGCCCACACAGGACACTCAATGACCCACGCAGGACACTCATGACAAACGCAGGACACTCAATGATCCACACAGGACACTCATGACCCACGCCGGACTTCCATGACCAACGCAGGACACTCAATGACCCACACAGGACACTCAATGACCCACGCAGGACCCTCAATAACCCACACAGGACACTCATGACCAACGCACGACACTCAATGACCCATGCAGGACACTCAGGACCTCACGCAGGACACTCAATGACCCACGCAGGACACTCAGGACCCATGCAGGTCACTCAATGACCCACACAGGACACTCAGGACCTACGCAGGACACTCAGTGACCCACACAGGACACTCAATGACACACACAGGACACACAATGACCCACGCAGGACACTCAGGACCCACGTAGGACACTCAATGACCCGCACAGGGCACTCAATGACCCACGCAGGACACTCAATGACCCACACAGGACACTCATAACCTACGTAGGACACTCAATGACCAAAAAAGGACACTGAGGGCACACGCAGGACACTCAATGACCCACGCAGGATACTTAATGAACCACGCAAGACACTCATGACCCACGCAGGACACTCAATGACCCACACAGGACACTCATAACCTATGCAGGACACTCAATGACCCACACAGGACACTCAGGACACACGCAGGACACTCAATGACCCACGCAGGTCACTCATGAACCACGCAGGACACGCAATGACCCACGCAGGACACTCATGTCCCACGCATGACACTCAATGGCCCACACAGGACACTCAATGACCCACGCAGGACACTCATGACAAACGCAGGACACTCAATGATCCAGACAGGACACTCATGACCCACGCCGGACTTCCATGACCCACGCAGGACACTCAATGACCCACACAGGACACTCAATGACCCACGCAGGACCCTCAATAACCCACACAGGACACTCATGACCAACGCACGACACTCAATGACCCATGCAGGACACTCAGGACCCCACGCAGGACACTCAATGACCCACGCAGAACACTCAGGACCCATGCAGGACACTCAATGACCCACACAGGATACTCAGGACCCACGCAGGACACTCAGAACCCACGTAGGACACTCAATGACCCACACAGGACACACAATGACCCACGCAGGACACTCAGAACCCACGTAGGACACTCAATGACCCACACAGGACACTCAATGACCCACACAGGACACTCAATGACCCACACAGGACACTCAGGACCCACGCAGGACACTCAGTGACCCACACAGGACACTCAATGACACACACAGGACACACAATGACCCACGCAGGACACTCAGAACCCACGCAGGACACTCAATAACCCTCAAAGTACACTCAATGACACACGCAGGACACTCAATGACCCACACAGGCCACTCATAACCTACGCAGGACACTCAATGACCAAAAAAGGACACTGAGGGCACACGCAGGACACTCCATGACCCACACTGGATACTTAATGAACCACGCAGGACACTCATGACCCACGCAGGACACTCAATGAACCACACAGGACACTCATAACCTACGCAGGACACTCTATGACCAACACAGGACACTCAGGACACACGCAGGACACTCAATGACCCACGCAGGACACTCATGACCCACGCAGGACACTCAATGACCCACACAGGACACTCATGACCCACGCACGACACTCAATGACCCACACAGGACACTCAATGACCCACACAGGACACTCAGGACCCACGCAGGTAACCCAATGACCCACGCAGGACACTCAATGACCCACACAGGACACTCAATGACCCACGCAGGACACTCAATGACCCACACAGGACACTCATGGCCCTCGCAGGACACTCAATGACCCACGCAGGGCACACATGACCCACGCAGAACACTCAATGTCCAACGCAGGACACTCATGAACCACACAGGACACTCAATGACCCACACAGGACACTCAATGACCCACGCAGGACACTGAATGACCCACACAGGACACTCATGACCCACGCAGGACACTCAATGACCCACTCAAGACACTCAATGAACCACGCAGAACACTCAGGACCCATGCAGGACACTCAATGACCCACACAGGACACTCAGGACTCACGCAGGACACTCAATGATCCTCACAGGACACTCAGGACCCACGCCGGACACACAATGAATCACGCAGGACAGTCAATGACCCACGCAGGTAACCCAATGACCCACGCAGGACACTCAATGACCCACACAGGACACTCAATGACCCACGCAGGACACTCAATGACCCACACAGGACACTCATGGCCCTCGCAGGACCATCAATGACCCACGCAGGGCACTCATGACCCACGCAGAACACTCAATGACCCAAGCAGGACCCACAAATACCCACACAGGATACTCATGACCAACGCACGCTACTCAATGACCCATGCAGGACACTCAGGACCCCACGCAGGACACTCAATGACCCACGCAGGACACTCAGGACCCATGCAGGACACTCAATGACCCACACAGGACACCCAATGACCCACGCAGAACACTCAATGACCCACACAGGACACTCATGGCACTCGCAGGACACTCAATGACCCACGCAGGACACTCAGTGACCCACACAGGACACTCAATGACCCACACAGGACACTCAATGACCCACGCAGGACACTGAATGACCCACACAGGACACTCATGACCCACGCAGGACACTCAGTGACCCACTCAAGACACTCAATGAACCACGCAGAACACTCAGGACCCATGCAGGACACTCAATGACCCACACAGGACACTCAGGACTCACGCAGGACACTCAATGATCCTCACAGGACACTCAGGACCCACGCCGGACACACAATGAACCACGCAGGACACTCAATGACCCACACAGGACACTCAATGACCCACACAGGACACTCATGGCCCTCGCAGGACACTCAATGACCCACGCAGGGCACTCATGACCCACGCAGAACACTCAATGACCCAAGCAGGACCCTCAAATACCCACACAGGATACTCATGACCAACGCACGCTACTCAATGACCCATGCAGGACACTCAGGACCCCACGCAGGACACTCAATGACCCACGCAGGACACTCAGGACCCATGCAGGACACTCAATGACCCACACAGGACACTCATGGCACTCGCAGGACACTCAATGACCCACGCAGGACACTCAGTGACCCACACAGGACACTCAATGACCCACACAGGACACACAATGACCCACGCAGGACACTCAATAACCCTCAAAGGACACTCAATGACACACGCAGGACACTCAATGACCCACACAGGATACTTAATGAACCACGCAGGACACTCAGGACCCACGCAGGACACTCAATGAACCACACAGGACACTCATAACCTACACAGGACACTCTATGACTAACACAGGACACTCAGGACACACGCAGGACACTCAATGACCCACGCAGGACACTCATGACCCACGCAGGACACTCAATGACCCACACAGGACACTCATGACCCACGCACGACACTCAATGACCCACACAGGACACTCAATGACCCACACAGGACACTCAGGACCCACGCAGGTAACCCAATGACCCACGCAGGACACTCAATGACCGACACAGGACACTCAATGACCCACGCAGGACACTCATGACCCACGCAGGACACTCAATGACCCACACAGGACACTCATGACCCACGCACGACACTCAATGACCCACACAGGACACTCAATGACCCACACAGGACACTCATGGCCCTCGCAGGACACTCAATGACCCACGCAGCGCACTCATGACCCACGCAGGACACTCAATGACCCAAGCAGGACCCTCAATAACCCACACAGGACACTCATGACCAACGCACGCTACTCAATGACCCATGCAGGACACTCAGGACCCCACGCAGGACACTCAATGACCCACGCAGGACACTCAGGACCCATGCAGGACACTCATTGACCCACACAGGACACCCAATGACCCACGCAGGACACTCAATGACCCACACAGGACACTCATGGCACTCGCAGGACACTCAATGACCCACGCAGGACACTCATGACCCACGCAGGACACTCAATGACCCACGCAGGACACTCATGAACCACACAGGACACTCAATGACCCACACAGGACACTCAATGACCCACGCAGGACACTGAATGACCCACACAGGACACTCATGACCCACGCAGGACACTCAATGACCCACTCAAGACACTCAATGAACCACGCAGAACACTCAGGACCCACGCAGGACACTCAATGACCCACACAGGACGCTCAGGACCCACGCAGGACACTCAATGACCCACGCAGGACACTCAGTGACCCACACAGGACACTCAATGACCCACACAGGACACACAATGACCCACGCAGGACACTCAGGACCCACGTAGGACACTCAATGACCCACACAGGACACTCAATGACCCACACAGGACACTCAATAAACCTCAAAGGACACTCAATGACCCATGCAGGACACTCAATGACCCACACAGGACACTCATAACCTACGCAGGACACTCAATGACCCACACAGGACACTCAGGGCATACGCAGGACACTCCATGACCCACGCAGGACACTCATGACCCACGCAGGACACTCAATGACCCATACAGGACAGTCATAACCTACGCAGGAAACTCAATGACCAACACAGGACACTCAGGACACACACAGGACACTCAAAGACCCACGCAGGACATTCATGACCCACGCAGGACACTCAATGACCCACACAGGACACTCAATGACCCACACAGGACACTCAATAACCCTCAAAGGACACTCAATTACCCACGCAGGACACTCAATGACCCACACAGTACACTCATAACCTACGCAGGACACTCAATGACCCACACAGGACACTCAGGACACACGCAGGACACTCAATGACCCATGCAGGACACTCATGACCCACGCAGTATATTTAACGATCCACGCAGGACACTCATGACCCACACAGGACACTCATGACCCACGCCGGACTTCCATGACCCACGCATGACACTCAATGACCCAAACAGGACACTCAATGACCCAAGCAGGACCCTCAATAACCCACACAGGACACTCATGACCAACGCACGCCACTCAAAGACCCATGCAGGACACTCAGGACCCCACGCAGGACACTCAATGACCCACGCAGCACACTCAGGACCTACGCAGGACACTCAGTGACCCACACAGGACACTCAATGACCCACACAGGACACACCTTGACCCAAGCAGGACACTCAGGACCCACGTAGGTCACTCAATGACCCGCACAGGACACTCAATGACCCACGCAGGACACTCAATGACCCACGCAGGACACTCAATGACCCACACAGGACACTCATAACCTACGCAGGACACTCAATGACCAAAAAAGGACACTGAGGGCACACGCAGGACACTCCATGACCCACGCAGGATACTTAATGAACTACGCAGGAGACTCATGACCCACGCAGGACACTCAATGACCCACACAGGACACTCATAACCTACGCAGGACACTCAATGACCCACACAGGACACTCAGGACACACGCAGGACACTCAATGACCCAAGCAGGTCACTCATGAACCACGCATGACACGCAATGACCCACGCAGGACACTCATGTCCCACGCAGGACACTCAATGGCCCACACAGGACACTCAATGACCCACGCAGGACACTCATGACAAACGCAGGACACTCAATGATCCACACAGGACACTCATGACCCACGCCGGACTTCCATGACCAACGCAGGACACTCAATGACCCACACAGGACACTCAATGACCCACGCAGGACCCTCAATAACCCACACAGGACACTCATGACCAACGCACGCCACTCAAAGACCCATGCAGGACACTCAGGACCCCACGCAGGACACTCAATGACCCACGCAGCACACTCAGGACCTACGCAGGACACTCAGTGACCCACACAGGACACTCAATGACCCACACAGGACACACCATGACCCAAGCAGGACACTCAGGACCCACGTAGGTCACTCAATGACCCGCACAGGACACTCAATGACCCACGCAGGACACTCAATGACCCACGCAGGACACTCAATGACCCACACAGGACACTCATAACCTACGCAGGACACTCAATGACCAAAAAAGGACACTGAGGGCACACGCAGGACACTCCATGACCCACCAGGATACTTAATGAACCACGCAGGAGACTCATGACCCACGCAGGACACTCAATGACCCACACAGGACACTCAGGACACACGCAGGACACTCAATGACCCACGCAGGTCACTCATGAACCACGCATGACACGCAATGACCCACGCAGGACACTCATGTCCCACGCAGGACACTCAATGGCCCACACAGGACACTCAATGACCCACGCAGGACACTCATGACAAACGCAGGACACTCAATGATCCACACAGGACACTCATGACCCACGCCGGACTTCCATGACCAACGCAGGACACTCAATGACCCACACAGGACACTCAATGACCCACGCAGGACCCTCAATAACCCACACAGGACACTCATGACCAACGCACGACACTCAATGACCCATGCAGGACACTCAGGACCTCACGCAGGACACTCAATGACCCACGCAGGACACTCAGGACCCATGCAGGTCACTCAATGACCCACACAGGACACTCAGGACCTACGCAGGACACTCAGTGACCCACACAGGACACTCAATGACACACACAGGACACACAATGACCCACGCAGGACACTCAGGACCCACGTAGGACACTCAATGACCCGCACAGGACACTCAATGACCCACGCAGGACACTCAATGACCCACACAGGACACTCATAACCTACGTAGGACACTCAATGACCAAAAAAGGACACTGAGGGCACACGCCGGACACTCAATGACCCACGCAGGATACTTAATGAACCACGCAAGACACTCATGACCCACGCAGGACACTCAATGACCCACACAGGACACTCATAACCTACGCAGGACACTCAATGACCCACACAGGACACTCAGGACACACGCAGGACACTCAATGACCCACGCAGGTCACTCATGAACCACGCAGGACACGCAATGACCCACGCAGGACACTCATGTCCCACGCAGGACACTCAATGGCCCACACAGGACACTCAATGACCCACGCAGGACACCCATGACAAACGCAGGACACTCAATGATCCAGACAGGACACTCATGACCCACGCCGGACTTCCATGACCCACGCAGGACACTCAATGACCCACACAGGACACTCAATGACCCACGCAGGACCCTCAATAACCCACACAGGACACTCATGACCAACGCACGACACTCAATGACCCATGCAGGACACTCAGGACCCCACGCAGAACACTCAATGACCCACGCAGAACACTCAGGCCCCATGCAGGACACTCAATGACCCACACAGGACACTCAGGACCCACGCAGGACACTCAGAACCCACGTAGGACACTCAATGACCCACACAGGACACACAATGACCCACGCAGCACACTCAGAACCCACGTAGGACACTCAATGACCCACACAGGACACTCAATGACCCACACAGGACACTCAGGACCCACGCAGGACACTCAGTGACCCACACAGGACACTCAATGACACACACAGGACACACAATGACCCACGCAGGACACTCAGAACCCACGCAGGACACTCAATAACCCTCAAAGGACACTCAATGACACACGCAGGACACTCAATGACCCACACAGGCCATTCATAACCTACGCAGGACACTCAATGACCAAAAAAGGACACTGAGGGCACACGCAGGACACTCCATGACCCACACTGGATACTTAATGAACCACGCAGGACACTCATGACCCACGCAGGACACTCAATGAACCACACAGGACACTCATAACCTACGCAGGACACTCTATGACCAACACAGGACACTCAGGACACACGCAGGACACTCAATGACCCACGCAGGACACTCATGACCCACGCAGGACACTCAATGACCCACACAGGACACTCATGACCCACGCACGACACTCAATGACCCACACAGGACACTCAATGACCCACACAGGACACTCAGGACCCACGCAGGTAACCCAATGACCCACGCAGGACACTCAATGACCCACACAGGACACTCAATGACCCACGCAGGACACTCAATGACCCACACAGGACACTCATGGCCCTCGCAGGACACTCAATGACCCACGCAGGGCACACATGACCCACGCAGAACACTCAATGTCCAACGCAGGACACTCATGAACCACACAGGACACTCAATGACCCACACAGGACACTCAATGACCCACGCAGGACACTGAATGACCCACACAGGACACTCATGACCCACGCAGGACACTCAATGACCCACTCAAGACACTCAATGAACCACGCAGAACACTCAGGACCATGCAGGACACTCAATGACCCACACAGGACACTCAGGACTCACGCAGGACACTCAATGATCCTCACAGGACACTCAGGACCCACGCCGGACACACAATGAACCACGCAGGACAGTCAATGACCCACGCAGGTAACCCAATGACCCACGCAGGACACTCAATGACCCACACAGGACACTCAATGACCCACGCAGGACACTCAATGACCCACACAGGACACTCATGGCCCTCGCAGGACACTCAATGACCCACGCAGGGCACTCATGACCCACACAGAACACTCAATGACCCAAGCAGGACCCACAAATACCCACACAGGATACTCATGACCAACGCACGCTACTCAATGACCCATGCAGGACACTCAGGACCCCATGCAGGACACTCAATGACCCACACAGGACACCCAATGACCCACGCAGAACACTCAATGACCCACACAGGACACTCATGGCACTCGCAGGACACTCAATGACCCACGCAGGACACTCAGTGACCCACACAGGACACTCAATGACCCACACAGGACACTCAATGACCCACGCAGGACACTGAATGACCCACACAGGACACTCATGACCCACGCAGGACACTCAATGACCCACTCAAGACACTCAATGAACCACGCAGAACACTCAGGACCCATGCAGGACACTCAATGACCCACACAGGACACTCAGGACTCACGCAGGACACTCAATGATCCTCACAGGACACTCAGGACCCACGCCGGACACACAATGAACCACGCAGGACACTCAATGACCCACACAGGACACTCAATGACCCACACAGGACACTCATGGCCCTCGCAGGACACTCAATGACCCACGCAGGGCACTCATGACCCACGCAGAACACTCAATGACCCTAGCAGGACCCTCAAATACCCACACAGGATACTCATGACCAACGCACGCTACTCAATGACCCATGCAGGACACTCAGGACCCCACGCAGGACACTCAATGACCCACGCAGGACACTCAGGACCCATGCAGGACACTCAATGACCCACACAGGACACTCATGGCACTCGCAGGACACTCAATGACCCACGCAGGACACTCAGTGACCCACACAGGACACTCAATGACCCACACAGGACACACAATGACCCACGCAGGACACTCAGAACCCACGTAGGACACTCAATGACCCGCACAGGACACTCAATGACCCACGCAGGACACTCAATAACCCTCAAAGGACACTCAATGACACACGCAGGACACTCAATGACCCACACAGGATACTTAATGAACCACGCAGAACACTCAGGACCCACGCAGGACACTCAATGAACCACACAGGACACTCATAACCTACGCAGGACACTCTATGACTAACACAGGACACTCAGGACACACGCAGGACACTCAATGACCCACGCAGGACACTCATGACCCACGCAGGACACTCAATGACCCACACAGGACACTCATGACCCACGCAGGACACTCAATGACCCACACAGGACACTCAATGACCCACACAGGACACTCAGGACCCACGCAGGTAACCCAATGACCCACGCAGGACACTCAATGACCGACACAGGACACTCAATGACCCACGCAGGACACTCAATGACCCACACAGGACACTCATGGCCCTCGCAGGACACTCAATGACCCACGCAGGGCACTCATGACCCACGCAGGACACTCAATGACCCAAGCAGGACCCTCAATAACCCACACAGGACACTCATGACCAACGCACGCTACTCAATGACCCATGCAGGACACTCAGGACCCCACGCAGGACACTCAATGACCCACGCAGGACACTCAGGACCCATGCAGGACACTCAATGACCCACACAGGACACCCAATGACCCACGCAGGACACTCAATGACCCACACAGGACACTCATGGCACTCGCAGGACACTCAATGACCCACGCAGGACACTCATGACCCACGCAGGACACTCAATGACCCACGCAGGACACTCATGAACCACACAGGACACTCAATGACCCACACAGGACACTCAATGACCCACGCAGGACACTGAATGACCCACACAGGACACTCATGACCCACGCAGGACACTCAATGACCCACTCAAGACACTCAATGAACCACGCAGAACACTCAGGACCCACGCAG
This sequence comes from Chiloscyllium plagiosum, assembly GCF_037043375.1. NCBI lineage: Eukaryota > Metazoa > Chordata > Chondrichthyes > Orectolobiformes > Hemiscylliidae > Chiloscyllium > Chiloscyllium plagiosum. Next base: position 6,641,554 of record NW_028270176.1, read on the forward strand.
GACACTCAATGACCCACACAGGACGCTCAGGACCCACGCAGGACACTCAATGACCCACGCAGGACACTCAGTGACCCACACAGGACACTCAATGACCCACACGGACACACAATGACCCACGCAGGACACTCAGGACCCACGTAGGACACTCAATGACCCACACAGGACACTCAATGACCCACGCAGGACACTCAATAAACCTCAAAGGACACTCAATGACCCATGCAGGACACTCAATGACCCACACAGGACACTCATAACCTACGCAGGACACTCAATGACCCACACAGGACACTCAGGGCATACGCAGGACACTCCATGACCCACGCAGGACACTCATGACCCACGCAGGACACTCAATGACCCATACAGGACAGTCGTAACCTACGCAGGAAACTCAATGACCAACACAGGACACTCAGGACACACACAGGACACTCAAAGACCCACGCAGGACATTCATGACCCACGCAGGACACTCAATGACCCACACAGGACACTCAATGACCCACACAGGACACTCAATCGCCCACACAGGATACACAATGACTCACGCAGGACACTCAATGACCCACACAGGACACTCATAACGTACGCAGGACACTCAATGACCCACACAGGACACTCAGGACACACGCAGGACACTCAATGACCCATGCAGGACACTCATGACCCACGCAGTATACTTAACGATCCACGCAGGACACTCATGACCCACACAGGACACTCATGACCCATGCAGGACACTCAATGACCCACACAGGTTACTCAATGACACACGCAGGACACTCAATGACCCACACAGGACACTCAATGACCCACATAGGACAGTCAATGACCACGCAGGACACTCATGACCCACGCAGGACACTGAATGACCCATGCAGGACACTCATGACCCACGCAGGATACTTAACGATCCATGCAGGGCACTCATGACCCACGCAGGACACTCATGACCCACGCAGGACACTCAATGAGCCACACAGGACACTCAATGACCCATGCAAGACACTCATGACCGACGCAGGACACTCAATGACCCACACAGGACACTCAATGACCCACGCCGGACACTCAATGACACACACAGGACTCTCAATGACCCACACAGGACAATCAATGACCCGCTCAGGACACTCAATGACCCACGCAGGACACTCAGGACCCACGCAGGAGACTCATGACCCATGCAGGACACTCAATGACCCACGCAGGACACTCAATGACCCACACAGGACACTCAATGATCCACGTAGGACCCTCATATCCCACGCATGAACTCAATGACCCACGCAGGACACTCAATGTCCCACGCAGGACACTCATGACCAACGCAGGACACTCAATGACCCACGCAGGACACTCAATGAAGTAGGCAGGACACCCAATGACCCACACATGACACTCATGACCCACACAGGACTCTCAATGACCCACACAGGACACTCAATGAACCACAAAGGACACTCATGACCCACGCAGGACACTCAATGACCCACGCAGGACACTCAATGACACACACAGGACACTCAATGACCCACGAAGGTCACTCAATGACCCACACAGGACACTCAATGACCTACGCAGGACACTCAATGACCCACACAGGACACTCATGACCCACGCACGACATTCAATGACCCATGCAGGACACTCAATGACCCACACAGGACACTCATAACCTACGCAGGACACTCAATGACCCACACAGGACACTCAGGGCATACGCAGGACACTCCATGACCCACGCAGGACACTCATGACCCACGCAGGACACTCAATGACCCATACAGGACAGTCGTAACCTACGCAGGAAACTCAATGACCAACACAGGACACTCAGGACACACACAGGACACTCAAAGACCCACGCAGGACATTCATGACCCACGCAGGACACTCAATGACCCACACAGGACACTCAATGACCCACACAGGACACTCAATCGCCCACACAGGATACACAATGACTCACGCAGGACACTCAATGACCCACACAGGACACTCATAACGTACGCAGGACACTCAATGACCCACACAGGACACTCAGGACACACGCAGGACACTCAATGACCCATGCAGGACACTCATGACCCACGCAGTATACTTAACGATCCACGCAGGACACTCATGACCCACACAGGACACTCATGACCCATGCAGGACACTCAATGACCCACACAGGTTACTCAATGACACACGCAGGACACTCAATGACCCACACAGGACACTCAATGACCCACATAGGACAGTCAATGACCACGCAGGACACTCATGACCCACGCAGGACACTGAATGACCCATGCAGGACACTCATGACCCACGCAGGATACTTAACGATCCATGCAGGGCACTCATGACCCACGCAGGACACTCATGACCCACGCAGGACACTCAATGAGCCACACAGGACACTCAATGACCCATGCAAGACACTCATGACCGACGCAGGACACTCAATGACCCACACAGGACACTCAATGACCCACGCCGGACACTCAATGACACACACAGGACTCTCAATGACCCACACAGGACAATCAATGACCCGCTCAGGACACTCAATGACCCACGCAGGACACTCAGGACCCACGCAGGAGACTCATGACCCATGCAGGACACTCAATGACCCACGCAGGACACTCAATGACCCACACAGGACACTCAATGATCCACGTAGGACCCTCATATCCCACGCATGAACTCAATGACCCACGCAGGACACTCAATGTCCCACGCAGGACACTCATGACCAACGCAGGACACTCAATGACCCACGCAGGACACTCAATGAAGTAGGCAGGACACCCAATGACCCACACATGACACTCATGACCCACACAGGACTCTCAATGACCCACACAGGACACTCAATGAACCACAAAGGACACTCATGACCCACGCAGGACACTCAATGACCCACGCAGGACACTCAATGACACACACAGGACACTCAATGACCCACGAAGGTCACTCAATGACCCACACAGGACACTCAATGACCTACGCAGGACACTCAATGACCCACACAGGACACTCATGACCCACGCACGACATTCAATGACCCATGCAGGACACTCAATGACCCACGCAGGACACTCAATGACCAACACAGGACACTCATGTCCCACGCAGGACACACAATGACCCACACAGGACACTCAGGACACCCGCAGGACACTCAATGACCAACGAAGGCCACTCAATGACCCACACAGCACACTCATGTCCCACGCAGGACACTCAATGACTCACGCAGGACACTCATGTCCCACGCAGGACACTCAATGACCCACATTGGACACTCAATGACTCACACAGGACACTTAATGACTCACGCAGGACACACATGGCCCTCGCAGGACACTCAATGACCCACGCAGGACACTCAATGCCACACACAGGACACTCAATGACCATCACAGGACACTCATGTCCCACGCACGACACTCAATGACCCACACAGGACACTCAATGACCAACACAGGACACTCATGTCCCACGCAGGACACTCAATGACCCACATAGGACACTCAATGACTCACACAGGACACTCAGGACCCACGCAAGTAACCCAATGACCCACGCAGGACACTCAATGACCCACACAGGACACTCAATAACCCACGCAGGACACTCAATGATCCACACAGGACACTCATGGCACTCGCAGGACACTCAATGACCCACACCGGACACTCAGGACCCACGCGGGACACTCAATGACCCACGGAGGACACTCAATGACCCACGCAGGACCCTCATGACCCACGCAGGACAGTAAATGACCCACGCAGGACACTTAGTGCCCCACACAGGACACTCAATGACCCACACAGGACACTCAGGCCCCACGCAGGACACTCAATGACCCATGCAGGACACTCATGACGTACGCAGGACACTCAATGACCGACACAGGACACTCAGGACCCACGCAGGACACGCAATGACCCACGCAGGACACTCAATGACCCACACAGGACACGAATGACCCACACAGGACACTCAATGACCCACGCAGGACACTCAATGACCCACACAGGACACTCAATGACCCACACAGGACACTGAAAGACCCACGCAGGACTCGCATGGCCCTCGCAGGACACTCAATGATCCACGCAGGACACTCATGACCCACGCAGGACACTCAATGACTCACGCAGGACACGCAATAACCCGCGGAGGACACTCATGACCCACGCAGGACACTCAATGACCCACTCAGGACAATCAATGACCCACGCAGGACACTCAATGACCCACGCAGGACACACATGACAAACGCAGGACACTCAATGAACCACACAGGGCACTCATGACCCACGCAGGACTTCCATGACCCACGCAGGACACTCATGACCCACGCACGACACTCAATGACCCACACAGGACACACAATGACCCACACAGGACACTCAATGACCCACGCAGGACACTCATGACCCAGGCAGGACACTCATGACCCACACAGGACACTCATGACCCACGCAGGACTTCCATGACCCACGCAGGACACTCAATGACCCACGCAGGATACTTAATGACCCACACAGGACACTCAATGACCCACACAGGACACTCATGACCCACGCAGGTAACCTTAAGACCCATGCAGGACACTCAATGACCCACACAAGACACTCAATGACGCACATAGGATAGTAAATGAAAACGCAGGACACTCATGACCCACGCAGGATACTCAATGACCCACGCAGGACACTCAATGTCCCATACAGGACACTCAATGACCACGCAGGACACTCAATGACCCACGCAGGACACTCATGACCCACGCAGGACGGGCAATGACCCACGCAGGACACTCATTGTCCCACGCAGGACACTCAGGACCCACGCAGGACCCTCAATGACCCACGCAGGACACTCAGGACCCACGCAGGACAATCAATGATCCTCACAGGACACTCAGGACCCACGCAGGACACTGAATGAACCACGCAGGACACTGAATGACCAACGCAGGACACTCTATGACACACACAGGACACTCAGGACCCGTGCAGGACACTCAATGACCAACACAGGACACTCAGGACCCACGCAGGACAGTGAATGTCCCACGCAGGACACTGAATGACCCACACAGGACACTCAATGACCCACACAGGACACTCAGGACCCACGCAGGACACTCAATGACCCACACAGGACACTCAATGACCCACGCAGGACCCTCATGACCCAAGCAGGACACTCAATGACCCACACAGGACACTCATGACCCACGCAGGACAGTCAATGACCCACGCAGGACACTCAATGACCCACGCAGGACACTCAGGACCCATGCAGGACACTCAATGACCCACACAGGACACTCATGGCACTCGCAGGACACTCAATGACCCACGCAGGACACTCAGTGACCCACACAGGACACTCAATGACCCACACAGGACACACAATGACCCACGCAGGACACTCAGAACCCACGTAGGACACTCAATGACCCACGCAGGACACTCAGTGACCCACACAGGACACTCAATGACCCACATAGGACAGTCAATGACCACGCAGGACACTCATGACCCACGCAGGACACTCAATGACCCATGCAGGACACTCATGACCCACGCAGGATACTTAACGATCCACGCAGGGCACTCATGACCCACGCAGGACACTCATGACCCACGCAGGACACTCAATGACCCACACAGGACACTCAATGACCCACGCAAGACACTCATGACCCACGCAGGACACTCAATGACCCACACAGGACACTCAATGACCCAATGCAGGACACCCAATGACACACACAGGACTCTCAATGACCCACACAGGACACTCATGACCCATGCACCACACTCAATGACACACGCAGGACACTCATGACCCACGCAGGACACTCAATGACACACACAGGACTCTCAATGACCCACACAGGACACTCATGACCCACGCACGACACTCAATGACCCACACAGCACACTCAATGACCCACAAAGGACACTCATGACCCACGCAGGACACTCAATGACCCACGCAGGACACTCAATGACACACACAGGACACTCAATGACCCACGCAGGTCACTCAATGACCCACACAGGACACTCAATGACACACGCAGGAGACTCAGGACCCACGCACGACACTCATGACCCATGCAGGACACTCAATGACCCACGCAGGACACTGAATGACACACGCAGGACTTTCAATAACCCACGCAGGACACTCAATGAACAACACAGGACACTCAATGACCCACGCAGAACACTCAGGACCCAAGCAGGACACTCAATGACCCACACAGGACACTCAATGACCAACACAGGATACTCAAGTCCCACGCAGGACACTCAATGACCCACACAGGACACTCAATGACTCACACAGGACACTCAGGACCCACGCAGGTAACCCAAAGACCCACGCAGGACACTCAATGACCCACACAGGACACTCAATGACCCACGCAGGACACTCAATGACTCACGCAGGACACTCATGGCCCTCGCAGGACACTCAATGACCCACGCAGGGCACTCATGACCCACGCAGGACACTCAATGACCCACGCAGGACACTCATTAACCACACAGGACACTCAATGACCCACACAGGACACTCAATAACCCACGCAGGACACTGAATGACCCACACAGGACACTCATGACCCACGCAGGACACTCAATGACCCACTCAGGACACTCAATGACCAACGCAGGACCCACAATGACCCACCCAGAACACTCAGGACCCACGTAGGACAATCAATGACCGCACAGAACACTGAACGACCCACGCAGGACACACAACAACCCTCACAGGACACTCAGGACCCACGCAGGAGACTCAATGACCCACGCAGGACAATCATGACCCACGCAGGAAACTCAATGACCCAGGCAGGACACTCATTACCCACGCAGGACACTCAATTACCCACACAGGACCCTCATGACCCAAGCAGGACACTCAATGACCCACACCGGACACTCGGGACCCACGCAGGACACTCAATGATCCTCACAGGACACTCAGGACCCACGCCGGACACTCAATGAACCACGCAGGACACTCAATGACGCACACAGGACACTCAGAACCCGCGCAAGACACTCAATGACCAACGCAGGACACTCAGGACCCACGCAGGACAGTCAATGACAAACGCAGGACACTCAATGACCCACACAGGACACTCAATGACCCACACAGGACACTCAGGACCCACGCAGGACACTCAATGACCCACGCAGGACACTCAATGACCCACGCAGGACCCTCATGACCCAAGCAGGACACTCATGACCCACACAGGACACTCAATAACCCACGCAGGACACTGAATGACCCACACAGGACACGCATGACTCACGCAGGACACTCAATGACCCACTCAGGACACTCAATGACCCACGCAGAACACTCAGGACCCATGCAGGACACTCAATGACCCACACAGGACGCTCAGGACACACGCAGGACACTCAATGACCCACACCGGACACTCAGGACCCACGCAGGACACTCAATGATCCTCACAGGACAGTCAGGACCCACGCTGGAGACTCAATGAACCACGCAGGACACTCAATGACGCACACAGGACACTCAGGACCCGCGCAAGACACTCAATGACCAACGCAGGACACTCAGGACCCACGCAGGACAGTCAATGACCCACGCAGGACACTCAATGACCCACGCAGGACACTCAATGACCCACGCAGGACCCTCATGACCCAAGCAGGACACTCATGACCCACACAGGACACTCAATGACCCACGCAGGACACTGAATGACCCACACAGGACACGCATGACTCACGCAGGACACTCAATGACCCACTCAGGACACTCAATGACCCACGCAGAACACTCAGGACCCATGCAGGACACTCAATGACCCACACAGGACGCTCAGGACACACGCAGGACACTCAATGACCCACACCGGACACTCAGGACCCACGCAGGACACTCAATGATCCTCACAGGACAGTCAGGACCCACGCTGGAGACTCAATGAACCACGCAGGACACTCAATGACGCACACAGGACACTCAGGACCCACGCAGGACAGTCAATGACCCACGCAGGACACTCAATGACCCACGTAGGACACTCAATGACCCACACAGGACACTCAATGACCCACACAGGACACTCAATGACCCACGCAGGACACTTAGTGACCTACACAGGACACTCAATGACCCACACAGGACACTCAGGACCCGCGCAGGACACTCAATGTCCCAAGCAGGACACTCACGACCCACGCAGGACACTCAATGACAAACACAGGACACTCAATGACCAACGCAGGACACTCAGGACCCACGCAGGACAGTCAATGACCCACGCAGGACACTCAATGACCCACGTAGGACACTCAATGACCCACACAGGACACTCAATGACCCACACAGGACACTCAATGACCCACGCAGGACACTTAGTGACCTACACAGGACACTCAATGACCCACACAGGACACTCAGGACCCGCGCAGGACACTCAATGTCCCAAGCAGGACACTCACGACCCACGCAGGACACTCAATGACAAACACAGGACACTCAGGACCCACGCAGGACACGCAATGACCCGTGCAGGACACTCAATGACCCACTCAGGACACTCAATGACCCACGCGGGACACTCAATGACTCACGCAGGACACTCATGGCCCTCGCAGGACACTCAATGACCCAAGCAGGACACTCAATGACCCACACAGGACACTCAATGACCAACACAGGACACTCAAGTCCCACGCAGGACACTCAATGACCCACACAGGACACTCAATGACTCACGCAGGACACTCAGGACCCACGCAGATAACCCAAAGACCCACGCAGGACACTCAATGACCCACACAGGACACTCAATGACCCACGCAGAACACTCAATGACTCACGCAGGACACGCATGGCCCTCGCAGGACACTCAATGACCCACGCAGGGCACTCATGACCCACGCAGGACACTCAATGACCCACGCAGGACACTCATTAACCACACAGGACACTAAATGACCCACACAGGACACTCAATAACCCACGCAGGACACTGAATGACCCACACAGGACACTCATGACCCACGCAGGACACTCAATGACCCACTCAGGACACTCAATGACCAACGCATAACACTCAGGACCCATGCAGGACACTCAATGACCCACACCGGTCACTCAGGACCCACGCAGGACACTCAATGATCCTCACAGGACACTCAGGACCCACGCCGGACACTCAATGAACCACGCAGGACACTCAATGACGCACACAGGACACTCAGAACCCGCGCAAGACACTCAATGACCAACGCAGGACACTCAGGACCCACGCAGGACAGTCAATAACAAACGCAGGACACTCAATGACCCACACAGGACACTCTATGACCCACACAGGACACTCAGGACCCACGCAGGACACTCAATGACCCACGCAGGACACTCAATGACCCACGCAGGACCCTCATGACCCAAGCAGGACACTTAATGACTCACGCAGGACACTCATGACCCACACAGGACACTCAATAACCCACGCAGGACACTGAATGACCCACACAGGACACTCATGACCCACGCAGGACAATCAATGACCCACTCAGGACACTCAATGACCCATGCAGAACACTCAGGACCCATGCAGGACACTCAATGACCCACACAGGACGCTCAGGACACACGCAGGACACTCAATGACCCACACCGGACACTCAGGACCCACGCAGGACACTCAATGATCCTCACAGGACAGTCAGGACCCACGCTGGACACTCAATGAACCACGCAGGACACTCAATGACGCACACAGGACACTCAGGACCCGCGCAAGACACTCAATGACCAACGCAGGACACTCAGGACCCACGCAGGACACTCAATGACCCACGCAGGACACTCAATGACCCACACAGGACACTCAATGACCCACGCAGGACACTCAATGACTCACGCAGGACACTCATGGCCCTCGCAGGACACTCAATGACCCATGCAGGGCACTCATGAACCACGCAGGACACTCAATGACCCACGCAGGACACTCATTAACCACGCAGGACACACAATGACCCACACAGGACACTCAATAACCCACGCAGGACACTGAATGACCCACACAGGACACTCATGAAACACGCAGGACACTCAATGACCCACTCAGGACACTCAATGACCAACGCAGGACCCACAATGACCCACCCAGAACACTCAGGACCCACGTAGGACACTAAATGACCGCACAGAACACTGAATGACCCACGCAGGACACACAACAACTCTCACAGGACACTCAGAACCCACGCAGGAACTCAATGACCCACGCAGGACACTCAATGACGTAGGCAGGACACTCAATGACCCACACATGACACTCATGACCCACACAGGACTCTCAATGACCCACACAGGACACTCAATGACCCACAAAGGACACTCATGACCCACGCAGGACACTCAATGACCCACGCAGGACACTCAATGACACACACAGGACACTCAATGACCCAGGCAGGTCACTCAATGACCCACACAGGACACTCATGACCGACGCACGACATTCAATGACCCACGCAGGATACTCAGGACACACGCACGACACTCATGACCCATGCAGGACACTCAATGACCCACGCAGGACACTGAATGACACACGCAGGACACTCAATGACCCACGCAGGACACTCAATGACCAACACAGGACACTCATGTCCCACGCAGGACACTCAATGACCCACACAGGACACTCAGGACACACGCAGGACACTCAATGACCAACGCAGGACACTCAATGACCCACACAGGACACTCATGTCCCACGCAGGACACTGAATGACTCACGCAGGACACTCATGTCCCACGCAGGACACTCAATGACCCACACAGGATACTCAATGACTCACACAGGTCACTCAATGACTCACGCAGGACACTCATGGCCCTCGCAGGACACTCAATGACCCACGCCGGACACTCAATGACCAACACAGGACACTAATGTCACACGCAGGACAGTCAATGACCCACACAGGACACTCAATGACTCACACAGGACACTCACGACCCACGCAGGTAACCCAATGACCCACGCAGGACACTCAATGACCCACACAGGACACTCAATGACCCACGCAGGACACTCAATGATTCACGCAGGACACTCATGGACCTCGCAGGACACTCAATGACCCACGCAGGGCACTCATCACCCACGCAGGACACTCAATGACCCACGCAGGACCCTCATTAACCACACAGGACACTCAATGACCCACACAGGATGCTCAGGACACACGCAGGACACTCAATGACCCACACCGGACACTCAGGACCCACGCAGGACACTCAATGATCCTCACAGGACACTCCGGACCCACGCCGGACACTCAATGAACCACGCAGGACACTCAATGACGCACACAGGACACTCAGAACCCACGCAAGACACTCAATGACCAACGCAGGACACTCAGGACCCACGCAGGACAGTCAATGACCCACGCAGGACACTCAATGACACACACAGGACACTCAATGACCCACACAGGACACTCAGGACCCACGCAGGACACTCAATGACCCACGCAGGACCCTCATGACCCACGCAGGACACTCAATGACCCACACAGGAAACTCATGACCCACACAGGACACTCAATAACCCACGCAGGACACTGAATGACCCACACAGGACACTCATGACCCACGCAGGACACTCAATGACCCACTCAGGACACTCAATGACCCACGCAGAACACTCAGGACCCATGCAGGACACTCAATGACCCACACAAGATGCTCAGGACACACCCAGGACACTCAATGTCTCACACCGGACACTCAGGACCCACGCAGGACACTCAATGATCCTCACAGGACACTCAGGACCCACGCCGGACACTCAATGAACAACGCAGGACACTCAATGACGCACACAGGACACTCAGGACCCGCGCAAGACACTCAATGACCAACGCAGGACACTCAGGACCCACGCAGGACACTCAATGACCCACGCAGGACACTCAATGACCCACACAGGACACTCAATGACCCACACAGGACACTCATGACCCACGCAGGACACTCAATGACCCACGCAGGACACTTAGTGACCTACACAGGACACTCAATGACCCACACAGGACAGTCAGGACCCGCGCAGGACACTCAATGACCCACGCAGGACACTCATGACCCACGCAGGACACTCAATGACAAACACAGGCCACTCAGGACCCATGCAGGACACTCAATGACCCACACAGGACGCTCAGAACACACGCAGGACACTCAATGATCCACACCGGACACTCAGGACCCACGCAGGACACTCAATGATCCTCACAGGACACTCAGGACACACGCCGGACACTCAATGAACCACGCAGGACACTCAGGACCCACGCAGGACACTCAATGACCCACGCAGGACACTCAATGACCCAAGCAGGACACTCAATGACCCACTCAGGACACTCAATGACCCACGCAGAACACTCAGGACCCATGCAGGACACTCAATGACCCACACAGGACGCTCAGGACACACGCAGGACACTCAATGACCCACACCGGACACTCAGGACCCACGCAGGACACTCAATGACGCACACAGGACACTCAGGACCCGCGCAAGGCACTCAATGACCAACGCAGGACACTCAGGACCCACGCAGGACAGTCAATGACCCACGCAGGACACTCAATGACCCACCCAGGACACACAATGACCCACACAGGACACTCAGGACCCACGCAGGACACTCAATGACCCACGGAGGACACTCATGAACCACGCAGGACACGCAATGACCCACACAGGACACTCATGACCCACACAGGACACTCATGACATACGCAGGACAGTCAATGACCCGCGCAGGACACTTAGTGACCTACACAAGACACTCAATGACCCACACAGGAAACTCAATGACCCATGCAGGACACTCAATGACAAACACAGGACACTCAGGAACCATGCAGGACACTCAATGACCCACACAGGACACTCAATGACCCACGCGGGACACTCAATGACTCACGCAGGACACTCATGGACCTCGCAGGACACTCAATGACACACGCAGGACACTCATGAACCACGCAGGACACGCAATGACCCACACAGGACACGCAATGACCCACGCAGGACACTCAATGACCCACACAGGACACTCAATGACCCACACAGGACACTCAATGACCCACGCAGGACACTCATGACAAACGCAGGACACTCAATGACCCACACAGGACACTCATGACCCACGCAGGACTTCCATGACCCATGCAGGACACTCAATGACCCACGGAGGACACTCAATGACCCACGCAGGACACTCAGTAACCCACACAGGACACTCATGACCCAAGCACGACATTCAATGACCCATGCAGGACACTCAGGATCCCATGCAGGACACTCAATGACCCATGCAGGACACTCAGGACCCACGCAGGACACTCAATGACCCAAACAGGACACACAGTGACCCACACAGGACACTCAATGACCCACACAGGACACACAATGACCCACGCAGGACACTCAGGACCCATGTAGGACACTCAATGACCCGTACAGGACACTCAATGACCCACGTAGGACATTCAATAACCCTCAAAGGACACTCAATGACCCTCGCAGGACACTCAATGACCCACACAGGACAAACATAACCTACGCAGGACACTCAATGACCCACACAGGACACTCAGGACACACGCAGGACACTCAATGACCCACTCAGGACAGTCATGACCCACGCAGTATACTTAACGATCCACGCAGGACACTCATGACCCACGCAGGACACTCATGACCCACGCAGGACACTCAATGACCCACACAGGATACTCAATGACACACGCAGGACACTCAATGACCCACTCAGGACAGTCATGACCCACGCAGTATACTTAACGATCCACGCAGGACACTCATGACCCACGCAGGACACTCAATGACCCATGCAGGACACTCATGACCCACGCAGGATACTTAACGATCCACGCAGGGCACTCATGACCCGCGCAGGACACTCAGGACCCACGCAGGACACTCAATGACCCACGCAGGACACTCAATGACCCACGCAGGACCCTCATGACCCACGCAGGACACTCAATGACCCACACAGGAAACTCATGACCCACACAGGACACTCAATAACCCACGCAGGACACTGAATGACCCACACAGGACACTCATGACCCACGCAGGACACTCAATGACCCACTCAGGACACTCAATGACCCACGCAGAACACTCAGGACCCATGCAGGACACTCAATGACCCACACAAGATGCTCAGGACACACGCAGGACACTCAATGTCTCACACCGGACACTCAGGACCCACGCAGGACACTCAATGATCCTCACAGGACACTCAGGACCCACGCCGGACACTCAATGAACAACGCAGGACACTCAATGACGCACACAGGACACTCAGGACCCGCGCAAGACACTCAATGACCAACGCAGGACACTCAGGACCCACGCAGGACACTCAATGACCCACGCAGGACACTCAATGACCCACACAGGACACTCAATGACCCACACAGGACACTCATGACCCACGCAGGACACTCAATGACCCACGCAGGACACTTAGTGACCTACACAGGACACTCAATGACCCACACAGGACAGTCAGGACCCGCGCAGGACACTCAATGACCCACGCAGGACACTCATGACCCACGCAGGACACTCAATGACAAACACAGGCCACTCAGGACCCATGCAGGACACTCAATGACCCACACAGGACGCTCAGAACACACGCAGGACACTCAATGATCCACACCGGACACTCAGGACCCACGCAGGACACTCAATGATCCTCACAGGACACTCAGGACACACGCCGGACACTCAATGAACCACGCAGGACACTCAGGACCCACGCAGGACACTCAATGACCCACGCAGGACACTCAATGACCCAAGCAGGACACTCAATGACCCACTCAGGACACTCAATGACCCACGCAGAACACTCAGGACCCATGCAGGACACTCAATGACCCACACAGGACGCTCAGGACACACGCAGGACACTCAATGACCCACACCGGACACTCAGGACCCACGCAGGACACTCAATGACGCACACAGGACACTCAGGACCCGCGCAAGGCACTCAATGACCAACGCAGGACACTCAGGACCCACGCAGGACAGTCAATGACCCACGCAGGACACTCAATGACCCACCCAGGACACACAATGACCCACACAGGACACTCAGGACCCACGCAGGACACTCAATGACCCACGGAGGACACTCATGAACCACGCAGGACACGCAATGACCCACACAGGACACTCATGACCCACACAGGACACTCATGACATACGCAGGACAGTCAATGACCCGCGCAGGACACTTAGTGACCTACACAAGACACTCAATGACCCACACAGGAAA
Source organism: Chiloscyllium plagiosum (assembly GCF_037043375.1). Classification (NCBI taxonomy): domain Eukaryota; kingdom Metazoa; phylum Chordata; class Chondrichthyes; order Orectolobiformes; family Hemiscylliidae; genus Chiloscyllium; species Chiloscyllium plagiosum. Next base: position 6,657,018 of record NW_028270176.1, read on the forward strand.
CTCAATGACCCATGCAGGACACTCAATGACAAACACAGGACACTCAGGAACCATGCAGGACACTCAATGACCCACACAGGACACTCAATGACCCACGCGGGACACTCAATGACTCACGCAGGACACTCATGGACCTCGCAGGACACTCAATGACACACGCAGGACACTCATGAACCACGCAGGACACGCAATGACCCACACAGGACACGCAATGACCCACGCAGGACACTCAATGACCCACACAGGACACTCAATGACCCACACAGGACACTCAATGACCCACGCAGGACACTCATGACAAACGCAGGACACTCAATGACCCACACAGGACACTCATGACCCACGCAGGACTTCCATGACCCATGCAGGACACTCAATGACCCACGGAGGACACTCAATGACCCACGCAGGACACTCAGTAACCCACACAGGACACTCATGACCCAAGCACGACATTCAATGACCCATGCAGGACACTCAGGATCCCATGCAGGACACTCAATGACCCATGCAGGACACTCAGGACCCACGCAGGACACTCAATGACCCAAACAGGACACACAGTGACCCACACAGGACACTCAATGACCCACACAGGACACACAATGACCCACGCAGGACACTCAGGACCCATGTAGGACACTCAATGACCCGTACAGGACACTCAATGACCCACGTAGGACATTCAATAACCCTCAAAGGACACTCAATGACCCTCGCAGGACACTCAATGACCCACACAGGACAAACATAACCTACGCAGGACACTCAATGACCCACACAGGACACTCAGGACACACGCAGGACACTCAATGACCCACTCAGGACAGTCATGACCCACGCAGTATACTTAACGATCCACGCAGGACACTCATGACCCACGCAGGACACTCATGACCCACGCAGGACACTCAATGACCCACACAGGATACTCAATGACACACGCAGGACACTCAATGACCCACTCAGGACAGTCATGACCCACGCAGTATACTTAACGATCCACGCAGGACACTCATGACCCACGCAGGACACTCAATGACCCATGCAGGACACTCATGACCCACGCAGGATACTTAACGATCCACGCAGGGCACTCATGACCCGCGCAGGACACTCATGACCCACGCAGGACACTCAATGACCGACACAGGACACTCAATGACCCACGCAAGACACTCATGACCCACGCAGGAAACTCAATGACCCACACAGGACACTCAATGACCCACGCAGGACACTCAATGACCCACACAGGACTCTCAATGACCCACACAGGACACTCATGACCCACGCACCACACTCAATGACCCACGCAGGACACTCATGACCCACGCAGGACACTCAATGACACACACAGGACTCTCAATGACACACACAGGACACTCATGACCCACGCACGACACTCAATGACCAACACAGGACACTCAATGACCCACAAAGGACACTCAGGACCCACGCAGGACAGTCAATGACCCACGCAGGACACTCAATGACCCACACAGGACACACAATGACCCACACAGGACACTCAGGACCCACGCAGGACACACAATGACCCACGCAGGACACTCAATGACCCACGCAGGACCTTCATGACCCAAGCAGGACACTCAATGACCCACACAGGACACTCATGACCTATGCAGGACAGTCAATGACCCTCGCAGGACACTTAGTGACCTACACAGGACACTCAATGACCCACACAGGACACTCAATGACCCACGCAGGACACTCAATCACCCACGCATGACACTCATGACCCACACAGGACACTCAATGGCAAACACAGGACACTCAGGACCCATCCAGGACACTCAATGACCCACACAGGACACTCAATGACCCACGCGGGACACTCAATTACTCACGCGGGACACTCATGTCCCTCGCAGAACACTCAATGACCCACGCAGGACACTCATGAACCACGCAGGACACGCAATGACCCACACAGGACACTCATGACCCACGCAGGACACTCAATGACCCACACAGGACACTCAATGACCCACACAGGACACTCAATGACCCACGCAGGACACTCATGACAAGCGCAGGACACTCAATGACCCACACAGGACACTCATGACCCACGCAGGTCTTCCATGACCCACGCAGGACACTCAATGACCCACGCAGGACACTCAATGGCCCACGCAGGACACTCAATCACACACGCATGACACTCATGACCCACACAGGACACTCAATGGCAAACGCAGGACACTCATGACCCACGCACGACACTCAATGACCATTGCAGGACACTCAGGATCCCATGCAGGACACGCAATGACCCACACAGGACACTCAATGACCCACTCAGGACACTCAATGACCCACGCGGGACACTCAATGACTCACGCAGGACACTCATGGCCCTCGCAGGACACTCAATGACCCAAGCAGGACACTCAATGACCCACACAGGACACTCAATGACCAACACAGGACACTCAAGTCCCACGCAGGACACTCAATGACCCACACAGGACACTCAATGACTCACGCAGGACACTCAGGACCCACGCAGATAACCCAAAGACCCACGCAGGACACTCAATGGCCCACACAGGACACTCAATGACCCACGCAGAACACTCAATGACTCACGCAGGACACGCATGGCCCTCGCAGGACACTCAATGACCCACGCAGGGCACTCATGACCCACGCAGGACACTCAATGACCCACGCAGGACACTCATTAACCACACAGGACACTAAATGACCCACACAGGACACTCAATAACCCACGCAGGACACTGAATGACCCACACAGGACACTCATGACCCACGCAGGACACTCAATGACCCACTCAGGACACTCAATGACCAACGCATAACACTCAGGACCCATGCAGGACACTCAATGACCCACACCGGTCACTCAGGACCCACGCAGGACACTCAATGATCCTCACAGGACACTCAGGACCCACGCCGGACACTCAATGAACCACGCAGGACACTCAATGACGCACACAGGACACTCAGAACCCGCGCAAGACACTCAATGACCAACGCAGGACACTCAGGACCCACGCAGGACAGTCAATGACAAACGCAGGACACTCAATGACCCACACAGGACACTCTATGACCCACACAGGACACTCAGGACCCACGCAGGACACTCAATGACCCACGCAGGACACTCAATGACCCACGCAGGACCCTCATGACCCAAGCAGGACACTTAATGACTCACGCAGGACACTCATGACCCATACAGGACACTCAATAACCCACGCAGGACACTGAATGACCCACACAGGACACTCATGACCCACGCAGGACAATCAATGACCCACTCAGGACACTCAATGACCCACGCAGAACACTCAGGACCCATGCAGGACACTCAATGACCCACACAGGACGCTCAGGACACACGCAGGACACTCAATGACCCACACCGGACACTCAGGACCCACGCAGGACACTCAATGATCCTCACAGGACAGTCAGGACCCACGCTGGACACTCAATGAACCACGCAGGACACTCAATGACGCACACAGGACACTCAGGACCCGCGCAAGACACTCAATGACCAACGCAGGACACTCAGGACCCACGCAGGACACTCAATGACCCACGCAGGACACTCAATGACCCACACAGGACACTCAATGACCCACGCAGGACACTCAATGACTCACGCAGGACACTCATGGCCCTAGCAGGACACTCAATGACCCATGCAGGGCACTCATGAACCACGCAGGACACTCAATGACCCACGCAGGACACTCATTAACCACGCAGGACACACAATGACCCACACAGGACACTCAATAACCCACGCAGGACACCGAATGACCCACACAGGACACTCATGAAACACGCAGGACACTCAATGACCCACTCAGGACACTCAATGACCAACGCAGGACCCACAATGACCCACCCAGAACACTCAGGACCCACGTAGGACACTAAATGACCGCACAGAACACTGAATGACCCACGCAGGACACACAACAACTCTCACAGGACACTCAGAACCCACGCAGGAACTCAATGACCCACGCAGGACACTCAATGACGTAGGCAGGACACTCAATGACCCACACATGACACTCATGACCCACACAGGACTCTCAATGACCCACACAGGACACTCAATGACCCACAAAGGACACTCATGACCCACGCAGGACACTCAATGACCCACGCAGGACACTCAATGACACACACAGGACACTCAATGACCCAGGCAGGTCACTCAATGACCCACACAGGACACTCATGACCGACGCACGACATTCAATGACCCACGCAGGGTACTCAGGACACACGCACGACACTCATGACCCATGCAGGACACTCAATGACCCACGCAGGACACTGAATGACACACGCGGGACACTCAATGACCCACGCAGGACACTCAATGACCAACACAGGACACTCATGTCCCACGCAGGACACTCAATGACCCACACAGGACACTCAGGACACACGCAGGACACTCAATGACCAACGCAGGACACTCAATGACCCACACAGGACACTCATGTCCCACGCAGGACACTGAATGACTCACGCAGGACACTCATGTCCCACGCAGGACACTCAATGACCCACACAGGATACTCAATGACTCACACAGGTCACTCAATGACTCACGCAGGACACTCATGGCCCTCGCAGGACACTCAATGACCCACGCAGGACACTCAATGACCAACACAGGACACTAATGTCACACGCAGGACAGTCAATGACCCACACAGGACACTCAATGACTCACACAGGACACTCACGACCCACGCAGGTAACCCAATGACCCACGCAGGACACTCAATGACCCACACAGGACACTCAATGACCCACGCAGGACACTCAATGATTCACGCAGGACACTCATGGACCTCGCAGGACACTCAATGACCCACGCAGGGCACTCATCACCCACGCAGGACACTCAATGACCCACGCAGGACACTCATTAACCACACAGGACACTCAATGACCCACACAGGACACTCATGACCCACGCAGGACACTCAATGACCCACTCACACTCATGACCCACGCAGGACACTCAGGACCCATGCAGGACACTCAATGACCCACACAGGATGCTCAGGACACACGCAGGACACTCAATGACCCACACCGGACACTCAGGACCCACGCAGGACACTCAATGATCCTCACAGGACACTCCGGACCCACGCCGGACACTCAATGAACCACGCAGGACACTCAATGACGCACACAGGACACTCAGAACCCACGCAAGACACTCAATGACCAACGCAGGACACTCAGGACCCACGCAGGACAGTCAATGACCCACGCAGGACACTCAATGACACACACAGGACACTCAATGACCCACACAGGACACTCAGGACCCACGCAGGACACTCAATGACCCACGCAGGACACTCAATGACCCACGCAGGACCCTCATGACCCACGCAGGACACTCAATGACCCACACAGGAAACTCATGACCCACACAGGACACTCAATAACCCACGCAGGACACTGAATGACCCACACAGGACACTCATGACCCACGCAGGACACTCAATGACCCACTCAGGACACTCAATGACCCACGCAGAACACTCAGGACCCATGCAGGACACTCAATGACCCACACAAGATGCTCAGGACACACGCAGGACACTCAATGTCTCACACCGGACACTCAGGACCCACGCAGGACACTCAATGATCCTCACAGGACACTCAGGACCCACGCCGGACACTCAATGAACAACGCAGGACACTCAATGACGCACACAGGACACTCAGGACCCGCGCAAGACACTCAATGACCAACGCAGGACACTCAGGACCCACGCAGGACACTCAATGACCCACGCAGGACACTCAATGACCCACACAGGACACTCAATGACCCACACAGGACACTCATGACCCACGCAGGACACTCAATGACCCACGCAGGACACTTAGTGACCTACACAGGACACTCAATGACCCACACAGGACAGTCAGGACCCGCGCAGGACACTCAATGACCCACGCAGGACACTCATGACCCACGCAGGACACTCAATGACAAACACAGGCCACTCAGGACCCATGCAGGACACTCAATGACCCACACAGGACGCTCAGAACACACGCAGGACACTCAATGATCCACACCGGACACTCAGGACCCACGCAGGACACTCAATGATCCTCACAGGACACTCAGGACACACGCCGGACACTCAATGAACCACGCAGGACACTCAGGACCCACGCAGGACACTCAATGACCCACGCAGGACACTCAATGACCCAAGCAGGACACTCAATGACCCACTCAGGACACTCAATGACCCACGCAGAACACTCAGGACCCATGCAGGACACTCAATGACCCACACAGGACGCTCAGGACACACGCAGGACACTCAATGACCCACACCGGACACTCAGGACCCACGCAGGACACTCAATGACGCACACAGGACACTCAGGACCCGCGCAAGGCACTCAATGACCAACGCAGGACACTCAGGACCCACGCAGGACAGTCAATGACCCACGCAGGACACTCAATGACCCACCCAGGACACACAATGACCCACACAGGACACTCAGGACCCACGCAGGACACTCAATGACCCACGGAGGACACTCATGAACCACGCAGGACACGCAATGACCCACACAGGACACTCATGACCCACACAGGACACTCATGACATACGCAGGACAGTCAATGACCCGCGCAGGACACTTAGTGACCTACACAAGACACTCAATGACCCACACAGGAAACTCAATGACCCATGCAGGACACTCAATGACAAACACAGGACACTCAGGAACCATGCAGGACACTCAATGACCCACACAGGACACTCAATGACCCACGCGGGACACTCAATGACTCACGCAGGACACTCATGGACCTCGCAGGACACTCAATGACACACGCAGGACACTCATGAACCACGCAGGACACGCAATGACCCACACAGGACACGCAATGACCCACGCAGGACACTCAATGACCCACACAGGACACTCAATGACCCACACAGGACACTCAATGACCCACGCAGGACACTCATGACAAACGCAGGACACTCAATGACCCACCCAGGACACACAATGACCCACACAGGACACTCAGGACCCACGCAGGACACTCAATGACCCACGGAGGACACTCATGAACCACGCAGGACACGCAATGACCCACACAGGACACTCATGACCCACACAGGACACTCATGACATACGCAGGACAGTCAATGACCCGCGCAGGACACTTAGTGACCTACACAAGACACTCAATGACCCACACAGGAAACTCAATGACCCATGCAGGACACTCAATGACAAACACAGGACACTCAGGAACCATGCAGGACACTCAATGACCCACACAGGACACTCAATGACCCACGCGGGACACTCAATGACTCACGCAGGACACTCATGGACCTCGCAGGACACTCAATGACACACGCAGGACACTCATGAACCACGCAGGACACGCAATGACCCACACAGGACACGCAATGACCCACGCAGGACACTCAATGACCCACACAGGACACTCAATGACCCACACAGGACACTCAATGACCCACGCAGGACACTCATGACAAACGCAGGACACTCAATGACCCACACAGGACACTCATGACCCACGCAGGACTTCCATGACCCATGCAGGACACTCAATGACCCACACAGGACACTCAATGACCCACGCAGGACACTCAGTAACCCACACAGGACACTCATGACCCAAGCACGACATTCAATGACCCATGCAGGACACTCAGGATCCCATGCAGGACACTCAATGACCCATGCAGGACACTCAGGACCCACGCAGGACACTCAATGACCCAAACAGGACACACAGTGACCCACACAGGACACTCAATGACCCACACAGGACACACAATGACCCACGCAGGACACTCAGGACCCATGTAGGACACTCAATGACCCGTACAGGACACTCAATGACCCACGTAGGACATTCAATAACCCTCAAAGGACACTCAATGACCCTCGCAGGACACTCAATGACCCACACAGGACAAACATAACCTACGCAGGACACTCAATGACCCACACAGGACACTCAGGACACACGCAGGACACTCAATGACCCACTCAGGACAGTCATGACCCACGCAGTATACTTAACGATCCACGCAGGACACTCATGACCCACGCAGGACACTCATGACCCACGCAGGACACTCAATGACCCACACAGGATACTCAATGACACACGCAGGACACTCAATGACCCACGCAGGACACTCAATGACCCATGCAGGACACTCATGACCCACGCAGGATACTTAACGATCCACGCAGGGCACTCATGACCCGCGCAGGACACTCATGACCCACGCAGGACACTCAATGACCGACACAGGACACTCAATGACCCACGCAAGACACTCATGACCCACGCAGGACACTCAATGACCCACACAGGACACTCAATGACCCACGCAGGACACTCAATGACCCACACAGGACTCTCAATGACCCACACAGGACACTCATGACCCACGCACCACACTCAATGACCCACGCAGGACACTCATGACCCACGCAGGACACTCAATGACACACACAGGACTCTCAATGACACACACAGGACACTCATGACCCACGCACGACACTCAATGACCAACACAGGACACTCAATGACCCACAAAGGACACTCAGGACACACGCAGGACAGTCAATGACCCACGCAGGACACTCAATGACCCACACAGGACACACAATGACCCACACAGGACACTCAGGACCCACGCAGGACACACAATGACCCACGCAGGACACTCAATGACCCACGCAGGACCTTCATGACCCAAGCAGGACACTCAATGACCCACACAGGACACTCATGACCTATGCAGGACAGTCCATGACCCTCGCAGGACACTTAGTGACCTACACAGGACACTCAATGACCCACACAGGACACTCAATGACCCACGCAGGACACTCAATCACCCACGCATGACACTCATGACCCACACAGGACACTCAATGGCAAACACAGGACACTCAGGACCCATCCAGGACACTCAATGACCCACACAGGACACTCAATGACCCACGCGGGACACTCAATTACTCACGCGGGACACTCATGTCCCTCGCAGAACACTCAATGACCCACGCAGGACACTCATGAACCACGCAGGACACGCAATGACCCACACAGGACACTCATGACCCACGCAGGACACTCAATGACCCACACAGGACACTCAATGACCCACACAGGACACTCAATGACCCACGCAGGACACTCATGACAAGCGCAGGACACTCAATGACCCACACAGGACACTCATGACCCACGCAGGTCTTCCATGACCCACGCAGGACACTCAATGACCCACGCAGGACACTCAATGGCCCACGCAGGACACTCAATCACACACGCATGACACTCATGACCCACGCAGGACACTCAATGGCCCACGCAGGACACTCAATCACACACGCATGACACTCAATGACCCACACAGGACACTCAATGACCCACGCGGGACACTCAATGACTCACGCGGGACACTCATGTCCCTCGCAGAACACTCAATGACCCACGCAGGACACTCATGAACCACGCAGGACACGCAATGACCCACACAGGACACTCATGACCCACGCAGGACACTCAATGACCCACACAGGACACTCAATGACCCACACAGGACACTCAATGACCCAAGCAGGACACTCATGACAAACGCAGGACACTCAATGACCCACACAGGACACTCATGACCCATGCAGGACTTCCATGACCCACGCAGGACACTCAATGACCCACACAGGACACTCATGACCCACGCACGACACTCAATGACCATTGCAGGACACTCAGGATCCCATGCAGGACACTCAATGACCCATGCAGGACACTCAGGACCCACGCAGGACACTCAATGACCCAAACAGGACACACAGTGACCCACACAGGACACTCAATGACCCACACAGGACACACAATGACCCACGCAGGACACTCAGGACCCACGTAGGAAACTCAATGACCCGCACAGGACACTCAATGACTCACGCAGGACATTCAATAACCCTCAAAGGACACTCAATGACCCACGCAGGACACTCAATGACCCACACAGGACACTCATAACCTACGCAGGACACTCAATGTCCCACACAGGACACTCAGGACACACGCAGGACACTCAATGACCCATGCAGGACATTCATGACCCACGCAGTATACTTAACGATCCACGCAGGACACTCATGACCCACGCAGGACACTCATGACCCACGCAGGACACTCAATGACCCACACAGGATACTCAATGACACACGCAGGACCCTCAATGACCCACACAGGACAATCAATGACCCACATAGGACAGTCAATGACCACGCAGGACACTCATGACCCAAGCAGGACACTCAATGACCCATGCAGGACACTCATGACCCACGCAGGATACTTAACGATCCACGCAGGGCACTCATGACCCACGCAGGACACTCATGACCCACGCAGGACACTCAATGACCCACACAGGACACTCAATGACCCACGCAAGACACTCATGACCCACGCAGGACACTCAATGACCCACACAGGACACTCAATGACCCAATGCAGGACACTCAATGACACACACAGGACACTCAATGACCCACACAGGACACTCATGACCCATGCACCACACTCAATGACACACGCAGGACACTCATGACCTACGCAGGACACTCAATGACACACACAGGACTCTCAATGACCCACACAGGACACTCATGACCCACGCACGACACTCAATGACCCACACAGGACACTCAATGACCCACAAAGGACACTCATGACCCACGCAGGACACTCAATGACCCACGCAGGACACTCAATGGCCCACGCAGGACACTCAATCACACACGCATGACACTCATGACCCACACAGGACACTCAATGGCAAACACAGGACTCTCAGGACCCATCCAGGACACTCAATGACCCACACAGGACACTCAATGACCCACGCGGGACACTCAATGACTCACGCGGGACTCTCATGTCCCTCGCAGAACACTCAATGACCCACGCAGGACACTCATGAACCACGCAGGACACGCAATGACCCACACAGGACACTCATGACCCACGCAGGACACTCAATGACCCACACAGGACACTCAATGACCCACACAGGACACTCAATGACCCAAGCAGGACACTCATGACAAACGCAGGACACTCAATGACCCACACAGGACACTCATGACCCATGCAGGACTTCCATGACCCACGCAGGACACTCAATGACCCACACAGGACACTCAATGACCCACGCAGGACACTCAGTAACCCATACAGGACACTCATGACCCACGCACGACACTCAATGACCATTGCAGGACACTCAGGATCCCATGCAGGACACTCAATGACCCATGCAGGACACTCAGGACCCACGCAGGACACTCAATGACCCAAACAGGACACACAGTGACCCACACAGGACACTCAATGACCCACACAGGACACACAATGACCCACGCAGGACACTCAGGACCCACGTAGGAAACTCAATGACCCGCACAGGACACTCAATGACCCACGCAGGACATTCAATAACCCTCAAAGGACACTCAATGACCCACGCAGGACACTCAATGACCCACACAGGACACTCATAACCTACGCAGGACACTCAATGTCCCACACAGGACACTCAGGACACACGCAGGACACTCAATGACCCATGCAGGACATTCATGACCCACGCAGTATACTTAACGATTCACGCAGGACACTCATGACCCACGCAGGACACTCATGACCCACGCAGGACACTCAATGACCCACACAGGATACTCAATGACACACGCAGGACCCTCAATGACCCACACAGGACAATCAATGACCCACATAGGACAGTCAATGACCACGCAGGACACTCATGACCCACGCAGGACACTCAATGACCCATGCAGGACACTCATGACCCACGCAGGATACTTAACGATCCACGCAGGGCACTCATGACCCACGCAGGACACTCATGACCCACGCAGGACACTCAATGACCCACACAGGACACTCAATGACCCACGCAAGACACTCATGACCCACGCAGGACACTCAATGACCCACACCGGACACTCAATGACCCAATGCAGGACACTCAATGACACACACAGGACACTCAATGACCCACACAGGACACTCATGACCCATGCACCACACTCAATGACACACGCAGGACACTCATGACCCACGCAGGACACTCAATGACACACACAGGACTCTCAATGACCCACACAGGACACTCATGACCCACGCACGACACTCAATGACCCACACAGGACACTCAATGACCCACAAAGGACACTCATGACCCACGCAGGACACTCAATGACACACACAGGACACTCAATGACCCACGCAGGTCACTCAATGACCCACGCAGGACACTCAATGACACACACAGGACACTCAATGACCCACGCAGGTCACTCAATGACCCACACAGGACACTCAATGACACACGCAGGACACTCAGGACCCATGCACGACACTCATGACCCATGCAGAACACTCAATGACCCACGCAGGACACTGAATGACACACGCAGGACACTCAATGACCCACGCAGGACACTCAATGAACAACACAGGACACTCATGTCCCACGCAGGACACTCAATGACCGACGCAGGCCACTCAATGACCCACACAGGACACTCATGTCCCACGCAGGACACTCAATGACTCACGCAGGACACTCATGTCCCACGCAGGACACTCAATGACCCACACAGGACACTCAATGACTCACACAGGACACTCAATGACTCACGCAGGACACTCATGGCCCTCGCAGGAAACTCAATGACCCAAGCAGGACACTCAATGACCCACACAGGACACTCAATGACCAACACAGGACACTCAAGTCCCACGCAGGACACTCAATGACCCACACAGGACACTCAATGACTCACACAGGACACTCAGGACCCACGCAGGTAACCCAAAGACCCAAGCAGGACACTCAATGACCCACACAGGACACTAAATGACCCACGCAGGACACTCAATGACTCACGCAGGACACTCATGGCCCTCGCAGGACACTCAATGACCCACACAGGACACTCAATAACCCACGCAGGACACTGAATGACCCACACAGGACACTCATGACCCACGCAGGACACTCAATGACCCACTCAGGACACTCAATGACCAACGCAGGTCACTCAATGACCAACACAGGACACTCATGTCCCACGCAGGACACTCAATGACCCACACAGGACACTCAATGACTCACACAGGACACTCAATGACTCACGCAGGACACTCATGGCCCTCGCAGGACACTCAGTGACCCACGCAGGACACTCAATGACACACACAGGACACTCAATGACCAACACAGGACACTCATGTCCCACGCAGGACACTCAATGACCCACACAGGACACTCAATGACACACACAGGACATTCAATGACCAACACAGGACACTCATGTCCCACGCAGGACACTCAATGACCCACACAGGACACTCAATGACCCACACAGGACACTCAGGACCCACGCAGGTAACCCAATGACCCACGCAGGACACTCAATGACCCACACAGGACACTCACTGACCCACGCAGGACACTCAATGACTCACGCAGTACACTCATGGCCCTCGCAGGACACTCAATGACCCACGCAGGACACTCATGACCCACGCAGGACACTCAATGATCCACGCAGGACACTCATTAACCACACAGGACACTCAATAACCCACACAGGACACTCAATAACCCACACAGGACACTGAATGACCCACACAGGACACTCATGACCCACGCAGGACACTCAATGACCCACTCAGGACACTAAATGACCCACGCAGAACACTCAGGACCCATGCAGGACACGCAATGACCCACACAGGATGCTCAGGACACACGCAGGACACTCAATGATCCTCACAGGACACTCAGGACCCACGCCGGACACTCAATGAACCACGCAGGACACTCAATGACGAACACAGGACACTCAGAACCCGCGCAAGACACTCAATGACCAACGCAGGACACTCAGGACCACGCAGGACAGTCAATGACCCACGCAAGACACTCAATGACACACACAGGACACTCAATGACCCACACAGGACACTCAGGACCCACGCAGGACACTCAATGACCCACGCAGGACACTCAGTGACCCACGCAGGACCCTCATGACCGAAGCAGGACACTCAATGACTCACACAGGACACTCATGACCCACACAGGACACTCAATGACCCACTCAGGACACTAAATGACCCACGCAGAACACTCAGGACCCATGCAGGACACGCAATGACCCACACAGGATGCTCAGGACACACGCAGGACACTCAATGATCCTCACAGGACACTCAGGACCCACGCCGGACACTCAATGAACCACGCAGGACACTCAATGACGCACACAGGACACTCATGGCCCTCGCAGGACACTCAATGACCAACGCAGGACACTCAATGACACACACAGGACACTCAATGACTCACGCAGGACACTCATGTCCCACGCAGGACACTCAATGACCCACACAGGACACTCAATGACTCACACAGGACACTCAGGACCCACGCAGGTAACCCAATGACCCACGCAGGACACTCAATGACGCACACAGAACACTCAATGACCCACACAGGACACTCAATGACTCACGCAGGACACTCATTAACCACACAGGACACTCAATAACCCACACAGAACACTCAGGACCCATGCAGGACACTCAATGACCCACACAGGATGCTCAGGACACACGCAGGACACTCAATGACTCACACCGGACACTCAGGACCCACGCAGGACACTCAATAACCCACGCAGGACACTGAATGACCCACACAGGACAATCATGACCCACGCAGGACTTCCATGACCCACGCAGGACACTCAATGACCCACACAGGACACTCAATGACCCACGCAGGACACTCAGTAACCCACACAGGACACTCATGACCCATGCACGACACTCAATGACCCATGCAGGACACTCAGGATCCCATGCAGGACACTCAATGACCCATGCAGGACACTCAGGACCCACGCTGGACACTCAATGACCCAAACAGGACACACAGTGACCCACACAGGACACTCAATGACCCACACAGGACACACAATGACCCACGCAGGACACTCAGGACCCACGTAGGACACTCAATGACCCGCACAGGACATTCAATGACCCACGCAGGACATTCAATAACCCTCAAAGGACACTCAATGACCCACGCAGGACACTCAATGACCCACACAGGACACTCAATGACACACACAGGACACTCAATGACCCACACAGGACACTCAGGACCCACGCAGGACACTCAATGACCCACGCAGGACACTCAGTGACCCACGCAGGACCCTCATGACCCACGCAGGACACTCAGTGACCCACGCAGGACCCTCATGACTCAAGCAGGACACTCAATGACCCACACAGGACACTCATGACCCACGCAGGACACTCAATGACCCACGCAGGACACTTAGTGACCTACACAGGACACTCAATGACCCACACAGGACACTCATGACCCACGCAGGACACTCAATGACCCACGCAGGACACTCATGACCCACGCAGGACACTCAATGACAAACACAGGACACTCAGGACCCATGCAGGACACTCAATGACCCACACAGGACACTCAATGACCCACGCGGGACACTCAATGACTCACGCAGGACACTCATGGCCCTCGCAGGACACTCAATGACCCACGCAGGACACTCATGACCCACGCAGAACACTCAATGACCCATGCAGGACACTCATGTACCACGCAGGACACGCAATGACACACTCAGGACACTCATGACCCACGCAGGACACTCAATGACCCACACAGGACACTCAATGACCCACACTGGACACTCAATGACCCACGCAGGACACTCAATGACCCACGCAGGACACTCAATGACCCACACAGGACACTCATGTCCCAGGCAGGACTTCCATGACCCACGCAGGACACTCAATGACCCACGCAGGACACTCAATGACCCAGGCAGGACACTCAGTAACCCACACAGAACACTCATGACCCACGCACGACACTCAATGACCCATGCAGGACACTCAATGACCCACACATGACACTCATGACCCACACAGGACTCTCAATGACCCACACAGGACACTCAATGACACACAAAGGACACTGATGACCCACGCAGGACACTCAATGACTCACGCAGGACACTCATGTCCCACGCAGGACACTCAATGACCCACACAGGACACTCAATGACTCACACAGGACACTCAATGACTCACGCAGGACACTCATGACCCTCACAGGACACTCAATGACCAACGCAGGACACTCAATGACACACACAGGACACTCAATGACCAACACAGGACACTCATGTCCCACGCAGGACACTCAATGACCCACACAGGACACTCAATGACTCACACAGGACACTCAGGACCCACGCAGGTAACCCAATGACCCACGCAGGACACTCAATGACGCACACAGGACACTCAATGACTCACGCAGGACGCTCATGGCCCTCGCAGGACACTCAATGACCCACGCAGGACACTCAATGACCCACACAGGACACTCATTAACCACACAGGACACTCAATAACCCACACAGGACACTCAATAACCCACGTAGGACACTGAATGACCCACACAGGACACTCATGACCCACGCAGGACACTCAATGTCCCACTCAGGACACTAAATGACCCATGCAGAACGCTCATGACCCATGCAGGACACTCAATGACCCACACAGGACGCTCAGGACACACGCAGGACACTCAATGACCCACACCGGACACTCAGAACCCGCGCAAGACACTCAATGACCAACGCAGGACACTCAGGACCCACGCAGGACAGTCAATGACCCACGCAGGACACTCAATGACACACACAGGACACTCAATGACCCACACAGGACACTCAGGACCCACGCAGGACACTCAATAACCCACGCAGGACACTCAATGACACACACAGGACACTCAATGACCCACACAGGACACTCAGGACCCACGCAGGACACTCAATGACCCACGCAGGACACTCAATGACCCACGCAGGACCCTCATGACCCAAGCAGGAGACTCAATGACCCACACAGGACACTCATGACCCACACAGGACACTCAATAACCCACGCAGGACACTGAATGACCCACACAGGACACTCATGACCCACGCAGGACACTCAATGACCCGCTCAGGACACTCAATGACCCACGCAGAACACTCAGGACCCATGCAGGACACTCAATGACCCACACAGGATGCTCAGGACACACGCAGGACACTCAATGACCCACACCGGACACTCAGGACCCACGCAGGACACTCAATAACCCACGCAGGACACTGAATGACGCACACAGGACAATCATGACCCACGCAGGACTTCAATGACCCACACAGGACGCTCAATGACCCACGCAGGACACTCAGTAACCCACACAGGACACTCATGACCCACGCACGACACTCAATGACCCATGCAGGACACTCAGGATCCCATGCAGGACACTCAATGACCCATGCAGGACACTCAGGACCCACGCTGGACACTCA
The DNA here is from genome assembly GCF_037043375.1 of Chiloscyllium plagiosum. NCBI lineage: Eukaryota > Metazoa > Chordata > Chondrichthyes > Orectolobiformes > Hemiscylliidae > Chiloscyllium > Chiloscyllium plagiosum. Next base: position 6,674,664 of record NW_028270176.1, read on the forward strand.
ATGACCCAAACAGGACACACAGTGACCCACACAGGACACTCAATGACCCACACAGGACACACAATGACCCACGCAGGACACTCAGGACCCACGTAGGACACTCAATGACCCGCACAGGACACTCAATGACCCACGCAGGACATTCAATAACCCTCAAAGGACACTCAATGACCCACGCAGGACACTCAATGACCCACACAGGACACTCAATGACACACACAGGACACTCAATGACCCACACAGGACACTCAGGACCCACGCAGGACACTCAATGACCCACGCAGGACACTCAGTGACCCACGCAGGACCCTCATGACCCACGCAGGACACTCAGTGACCCACGCAGGACCCTCATGACTCAAGCAGGACACTCAATGACCCACACAGGACACTCATGACCCACGCAGGACACTCAATGACCCACGCAGGACACTTAGTGACCTACACAGGACACTCAATGACCCACACAGGACACTCAGGACCCACGCAGGACACTCAATGACAAACACAGGACACTCAGGACCCATGCAGGACACTCAATGACCCACACAGGACACTCAATGACCCACGCGGGACACTCAATGACTCACGCAGGACACTCATGGCCCTCGCAGGACACTCAATGACCCACGCAGGACACTCATGACCCACGCAGAACACTCAATGACCCATGCAGGACACTCATGTACCACGCAGGACACGCAATGACACACGCAGGACACTCATGACCCACGCAGGACACTCAATGACCCACACAGGACACTCAATGACCCACACTGGACACTCAATGACCCACGCAGGACACTCAATGACCCACGCAGGACACTCAATGACCCACACAGGACACTCATGTCCCAGGCAGGACTTCCATGACCCACGCAGGACACTCAATGACCCACGCAGGACACTCAATGACCCACGCAGGACACTCAGTAACCCACACAGGACACTCATGACCCACGCACGACACTCAATGACCCATGCAGGACACTCAATGACCCACACATGACACTCATGACCCACACAGGACTCTCAATGACCCACACAGGACACTCAATGACACACAAAGGACACTGATGACCCACGCAGGACACTCAATGACCCACGCAGGACACTCAATGACACACACAGGACACTCAATGACCCAGGCAGGTCACTCAATGACCCACACAGGACACTCAATGACCCACGCACGACATTCAATGACCCACGCAGGATACTCAGGACACACGCACAACACTCATGACCCATGCAGGACACTCAATGACCCACGCAGGACACTGAATGACACACGCAGGACACTCAATGACCCACGCAGGACACTCAATGACCAACACAGGACACTCATGTCCCACGCAGGACACTCAATGACCCACACAGGACACTCAGGACACACGCAGGACACTCAATGACCAACGCAGGCCACTCAATGACCCACACAGGACACTCATGTCCCACGCAGGACACTCAATGACTCACGCAGGACACTCATGTCCCACGCAGGACACTCAATGACCCACACAGGATACTCAATGACTCACACAGGACACTCAATGACTCACGCAGGACACTCATGGCCCTCGCAGGACACTCAATGACCAACGCAGGACACTCAATGACACAGACAGGACACTCAATGACCAACACAGGACACTCATGTCCCACGCAGGACAGTCAATGACCCACACAGGACACTCAATGACTCACACAGGACACTCAGGACCCAGGCAGGTAACCCAATGACCCACGCAGGACACTCAATGACCCACACAGGACACTCAATGACCCACGCAGGACACTCAATGTCTCACGCAGGACACTCATGGCCCTCCCAGGACACTCAATGACCCACGCAGGACACTCATCACCCACGCAGGACACTCAATGGCCCACGCAGGACACTCATTAACCACACAGGACACTCAATGACCCACACAGGACACTCAATAACCCACGCAGGACACTGAATGACCCACACAGGACACTTATGACCCACGCAGGACACTCAATGACCCACTCAGGACACTGAATGACCCACGCAGGACACTCATGACCCACGCAGGACACTCAATGACCCACTCAGGACACTCAATGACCCACGCAGAACACTCAGGACCCATGCAGGACACTCAATGACCCACACAGGATGCTCAGGACACACGCAGGACACTCAATGACCCACACCGGACACTCAGGACCCACGCAGGACACTCAATGATCCTCACAGGACACTCCGGACCCACGTCGGACACTCAATGAACGACGCAGGACATTCAATGACGCACACAGGACACTCAGAACCCGCGCAAGACACTCAATGACCAACGCAGGACACTCAGGACCCACGCAGGACAGTCAATGACCCACGCAGGACACTCAATGACACACACAGGACACTCAATGACCCACACAGGACACTCAGGACCCACGCAGGACACTCAATGACCCACGCAGGACATTCAATGACCCACGCAGGACCCTCTTGACCCACGCAGGACACTCAATGACCCACACAGGAAACTCATGACCCACACAGGACACTCAATAACCCACGCAGGACACTGAATGACCCACACAGGACACTCATGACCCACGCAGGACACTCAATGACCCACTCAGGACACTCAATGACCCACGCAGAACACTCAGGACCCATGCAGGACACTCAATGACCCACACAGGATGCTCAGGACACACGCAGGACACTCAATGTCTCACACCGGACACTCAGGACCCACGCAGGACACTCAATGATCCTCACAGGACACTCAGGACCCACGCCGGACACTCAATGAACAACGCAGGACACTCAATGACGCACACAGGACACTCAGGACCCGCGCAAGACACTCAATGACCAACGCAGGACACTCAGGACCCACGCAGGACACTCAATGACCCACGCAGGACACTCAATGACCCACACAGGACACTCAATGACCCACACAGGACACACATGACCCACGCAGGACACTCAATGACCCACGCAGGACACTTAGTGACCTACACAGGACACTCAATGACCCACACAGGACAGTCAGGACCCGCGCAGGACACTCAATGACCCACGCAGGACACTCATGACCCACGCAGGACACTCAATGACAAACACAGGACACTCAGGACCCATGCAGGACACTCAATGACCCACACAGGACGCTCAGGACACACGCAGGACACTCAATGATCCACACCAGACACTCAGGACCCACGCAGGACACTCAATGATCCTCACAGGACACTCAGGACACACGCCGGACACTCAATGAAACACGCAGGACACTCAGGACCCACGCAGGACAGTCAATGACCCACGCAGGACACTCAATGACCCACACAGGACAATCAATGACCCACACAGGACACTCAATGAACCACGCAGGACACTCAATGACCCACACAGGACACTCAATGACCCACACAGGACACTCATGACCCACGCAGGACACTCAATGACCCACGCAGGACACTTAGTGACCTACACAGGACACTCAATGACCCACACAGGACAGTCAGGACCCGCGCAGGACATTCAAAGACCTACGCAGGACACTCATGACCCACGCAGGACACTCAATGACAAACACAGGACACTCAGGACCCATGCAGGACACTCAATGACCCACACAGGACACTCAGGACACACGCAGGACACTCAATGATCCACACCGGACACTCAGGACCCACGCAGGACACTCAATGATTCTTACAGGACACTCAGGACACACGCCGGACATTCAATGAACCACGCAGGAGACTCAGGACCCACGCAGGACAGTCAATGACCCACGCAGGACACTCAATGACCCACACAGGACACTCAGGACCCACGTGGGACACTCAATGACCCACGCAGGACACTCAATGACCCACGCAGGACCCTCATGACCCAAGCAGGACACTGAATGACCCACTCAGGACACTCAATGACCCACACAGGACATTCAATACCCACGCAGGACACTCAATGACCCACGCAGGACACTCATGACCCACTCAGGACACTCAATGACCCACGCAGGACACTCATGACCCATGCAGGAGACTCAATGACCCACACAGGACACTCAATGACCCACATAGGACACTCAATGACCCACTCAGGACACTCAATGACCCACGCAGAACATTCAGGACCCATGCAGGACACTCAATGACCCACACCGGACGCTCAGGACACACGCAGGACACTCAATGACCCACACCGGACACTCAGAACCCACGCAGGACACTCAATGATCCTCACAGGACACTCAGGACCCACGCCGGACACTCAATGAACCACGCAGGACACTCAATGACGCACACAGGACACTCAGGACCCGCGCAAGACACTCAATGACCAACGCAGGACACTCAGGACCCACGCAGGACAGTCAATGATCCACGCAGGACACTCAATGACCCACACAGGACACACAATGACCCACACAGGACACTCAGGACCCACGCAGGACACTCAATGACCCACGCAGGACACTCAATGACCCACGCAGGACCCTCATGACTCAAGCAGGACACTCAATGACCCACACAGGACACTCATGACCCACGCAGGACACTCAATGACCCACGCAGGACACTTAGTGACCTACACAGGACACTCAATGACCCACACAGGACACTCAGGACCCACGCAGGACACTCAATCACCCACGCAGGACACTCATGACCCACGCAGGACACTCAATGACAAACACAGGACACTCAGGACCCATGCAGGACACTCAATGACCCACACAGGACACTCAATGACCCACGCGGGACACTCAATGACTCACGCAGGACACTCATGGCCCTCGCAGGACACTCAATGACCCACGCAGGACACTCATGACCCACGCAGAACACTCAATGACCCACGCAGGACACTCATGTACCACGCAGGACACGCAATGACCCACGCAGGACACTCATGACCCACGCAGGACACTCAATGACCCACACAGGACACTCAATGACCCACACTGGACACTCAATGACCCACGCAGGACACTCAATGACCCACGCAGGACACTCAATGACCCACACAGGACACTCATGACCCACGCAGGACTTCCATGACCAACGCAGGACACTCAATGACCCACACAGGACACTCAATGACCCACGCAGGACACTCAGTAACCCACACAGGACACTCATGACCCACGCACGACACTCAATGACCCATGCAGGACACTCAGGACCCCATGCAGGACACTCAATGACCCATGCAGGACACTCAGGACCCACGCAGGACACTCAATGACCCAAACAGGACACACAGTGACCCACATAGGACACTCAATGACCCACTCAGGACACTCAATGACCCACGCAGAACATTCAGGACCCATGCAGGACACTCAATGACCCACACAGGATGCTCAGGACACACGCAGGACACTCAATGACCCACACCGGACACTCAGGACCCACGCAGGACACTCAATGATCCTCACAGGACACTCAGGATCCACGCCGGACACTCAATGAACCACGCAGGACACTCAATGACGCACACAGGACACTCAGGACCCGCGCAAGACACTCAATGACCAACGCAGGACACTCAGGACCCACGCAGGACAGTCAATGACCCACGCAGGACACTCAATGACCCACACAGGACACACAATGACCCACACAGGACACTCAGGACCCACGCTGGACACTCAATGACCCATGCAGAACACTCAATGACCCACGCAGGACCCTCATGACTCAAGCAGGACACTCAATGACCCACACAGGACACTCAATGACCCACGCAGGACACTCATGACCCACGCAGGACACTCAATGACAAACACAGGACACTCAGGACCCATGCAGGACACTCAATGACCCACACAGGACGCTCAGGACACACGCAGGACACTCAATGATCCACACCAGACACTCAGGACCCACGCAGGACTCTCAATGATCCTCACAGGACACTCAGGACACACGCCGGACACTCAATGAAACACGCAGGACACTCAGGACCCACGCAGGACAGTCAATGACCCACGCAGGACACTCAATGACCCACGCAGGACACTCAATGACCCACACAGGACAATCAATGACCCACACAGGACACTCAATGAACCACGCAGGACACTCAATGACCCACACAGGACACTCAATGACCCACACAGGACACTCATGACCCACGCAGGACACTCAATGACCCACGCAGGACACTTAGTGACCTACACAGGACACTCAATGACCCACACAGGACAGTCAGGACCCGCGCAGGACACTCAATGACCTACGCAGGACACTCATGACCCACGCAGGACACTCAATGACAAACACAGGACACTCAGGACCCATGCAGGACACTCAATGACCCACACAGGACGCTCAGGACACACGCAGGACACTCAATGATCCACACCGGACACTCAGGACCCATGCAGGACACTCAATGATTCTTACAGGACACTCAGGACACACGCCGGACATTCAATGAACCACGCAGGAGACTCAGGACCCACGCAGGACAGTCAATGACCCACGCAGGACACTCAATGACCCACACAGGACACTCAGGACCCACGTGGGACACTCAATGACCCACGCAGGACACTCAATGACCCACGCAGGACCCTCATGACCCAAGCAGGACACTGAATGACCCACTCAGGACACTCAATGATCCACACAGGACATTCAATACCCACGCAGGACACTCAATGACCCACGCAGGACACTCATGACCCACTCAGGACACTCAATGACCCACGCAGGACACTCATGACCCATGCAGGACACTCAATGACCCACACAGGACACTCAATGACCCACATAGGACACTCAATGACCCACTCAGGACACTCAATGACCCAAGCAGAACATTCAGGACCCATGCAGGACACTCAATGACCCACACAGGACACTCAATGACCCACGCGGGACACTCAATGACCCACGCAGGACCCTCATGACCCAAGCAGGACACTGAATGACCCACTCAGGACACTCAATGACCCACACAGGACATTCAATACCCACGCAGGACACTCAATGACCCACGCAGGACACTCATGACCCACTCAGGACACTCAATGACCCACGCAGGACACTCATGACCCATGCAGGACACTCAATGACCCACACAGGACACTCAATGACCCACATAGGACACTCAATGACCCACTCAGGACACTCAATGACCCACGCAGAACATTCAGGACCCATGCAGGACACTCAATGACCCACACCGGACGCTCAGGACACACGCAGGACACTCAATGACCCACACCGGACACTCAGAACCCACGCAGGACACTCAATGATCCTCACAGGACACTCAGGACCCACGCCGGACACTCAATAAACCACGCAGGACACTCAATGACGCACACAGGACACTCAGGACCCGCGCAAGACACTCAATGACCAACGCAGGACACTCAGGACCCACGCAGGACAGTCAATGACCCACGCAGGACACTCAATGACCCACACAGGACACACAATGACCCACACAGGACACTCAGGACCCACGCAGGACACTCAATGACCCACGCAGGACACTCAATGACCCACGCAGGACCCTCATGACTCAAGCAGGACACTCAATGACCCACACAGGACACTCATGACCCACGCAGGACACTCAATGACCCACGCAGGACACTTAGTGACCTACACAGGACACTCAATGACCCACACAGGACACTCAGGACCCACGCAGGACACTCAATCACCCACGCAGGACACTCATGACCCACGCAGGACACTCAATGACAAACACAGGACACTCAGGACCCATGCAGGACACTCAATGACCCACACAGGACACTCAATGACCCACGCGGGACACTCAATGACTCACGCAGGACACTCATGGCCCTCGCAGGACACTCAATGACCCACGCAGGACACTCATGACCCACGCAGAACACTCAATGACCCACGCAGGACACTCATGTACCACGCAGGACACGCAATGACCCACGCAGGACACTCATGACCCACGCAGGACACTCAATGACCCACACAGGACACTCAATGACCCACACTGGACACTCAATGACCCACGCAGGACACTCAATGACCCACGCAGGACACTCAATGACCCACACAGGACACTCATGACCCACGCAGGACTTCCATGACCAACGCAGGACACTCAATGACCCACACAGGACACTCAATGACCCACGCAGGACACTCAGTAACCCACACAGGACACTCATGACCCACGCACGACACTCAATGACCCATGCAGGACACTCAGGACCCCATGCAGGACACTCAATGACCCATGCAGGACACTCAGGACCCACGCAGGACACTCAATGACCCAAACAGGACACACAGTGACCCACATAGGACACTCAATGACCCACTCAGGACACTCAATGACCCACGCAGAACATTCAGGACCCATGCAGGACACTCAATGACCCACACAGGATGCTCAGGACACACGCAGGACACTCAATGACCCACACCGGACACTCAGGACCCACGCAGGACACTCAATGATCCTCACAGGACACTCAGGATCCACGCCGGACACTCAATGAACCACGCAGGACACTCAATGACGCACACAGGACACTCAGGACCCGCGCAAGACACTCAATGACCAACGCAGGACACTCAGGACCCACGCAGGACAGTCAATGACCCACGCAGGACACTCAATGACCCACACAGGACACACAATGACCCACACAGGACACTCAGGACCCACGGTGGACACTCAATGACCCATGCAGAACACTCAATGACCCACGCAGGACCCTCATGACTCAAGCAGGACACTCAATGACCCACACAGGACACTCAATGACCCACGCAGGACACTCATGACCCACGCAGGACACTCAATGACAAACACAGGACACTCAGGACCCATGCAGGACACTCAATGACCCACACAGGACGCTCAGGACACACGCAGGACACTCAATGATCCACACCAGACACTCAGGACCCACGCAGGACTCTCAATGATCCTCACAGGACACTCAGGACACACGCCGGACACTCAATGAAACACGCAGGACACTCAGGACCCACGCAGGACAGTCAATGACCCACGCAGGACACTCAATGACCCACGCAGGACACTCAATGACCCACACAGGACAATCAATGACCCACACAGGACACTCAATGAACCACGCAGGACACTCAATGACCCACACAGGACACTCAATGACCCACACAGGACACTCATGACCCACGCAGGACACTCAATGACCCACGCAGGACACTTAGTGACCTACACAGGACACTCAATGACCTACACAGGACAGTCAGGACCCGCGCAGGACACTCAATGACCCACGCAGGACACTCATGACCCACGCAGGACACTCAATGACAAACACAGGACACTCAGGACCCATGCAGGACACTCAATGACCCACACAGGACGCTCAGGACACACGCAGGACACTCAATGATCCACACCGGACACTCAGGACCCATGCAGGACACTCAATGATTCTTACAGGACACTCAGGACACACGCCGGACATTCAATGAACCACGCAGGAGACTCAGGACCCACGCAGGACAGTCAATGACCCACGCAGGACACTCAATGACCCACACAGGACACTCAGGACCCACGTGGGACACTCAATGACCCACGCAGGACACTCAATGACCCACGCAGGACCCTCATGACCCAAGCAGGACACTGAATGACCCACTCAGGACACTCAATGATCCACACAGGACATTCAATACCCACGCAGGACACTCAATGACCCACGCAGGACACTCATGACCCACTCAGGACACTCAATGACCCACGCAGGACACTCATGACCCATGCAGGACACTCAATGACCCACACAGGACACTCAATGACCCACATAGGACACTCAATGACCCACTCAGGACACTCAATGACCCAAGCAGAACATTCAGGACCCATGCAGGACACTCAATGACCCACACAGGACACTCAATGACCCACATAGGGCACTCAATGACCCACTCAGGACACTCAATGACCCACGCAGAACATTCAGGACCCATGCAGGACACTCAATGACCCACACAGGACGCTCAGGACACACGCAGGACACTCAATGACCCACACCGGACACTCAGGACCCACGCAGGACACGCAATGATCCTCACAGGACACTCAGGACCCACGCCGGACACTCAATGAACCACGCAGGACACTCAATGACGCACACAGGACACTCAGGACCCGCGCAAGACACTCAATGACCAACGCAGGACACTCAGGACCCACGCAGGACAGTCAATGACCCACGCAGGACACTCAATGACCCACACAGGACACACAATGACCCACACAGGACACTCAGGACCCACGCAGGACACTCAATGACCCACGCAGGACACTCAATGACCCACGCAGGACCCTCATGACTCAGGCAGGACACTCAATGACCCACACAGGACACTCATGACCCACGCAGGACACTCAATGACCCACGCAGGACACTTAGTGACCTACACAGGACACTCAATGACCCACACAGGACACTCAGGACCCACGCAGGACACTCAATCACCCACGCAGGACACTCATGACCGACGCAGGACACTCAATGACAAGCACAGGACACTCAGGACCCATGCAGGACACTCAATGACCCACACAGGACACTCAATGACCCACGCGGGACACTCAATGACTCACGCAGGACACTCATGGCCCTCGCAGAACACTCAATGACCCACGCAGGACACTCATGTACCACGCAGGACACGCAATGACCCACGCAGGACACTCATGACACACGCAGGACACTCAATGACCCACACAGGTCACTCAATGACCCACACTGGACACTCAATGACCCACGCAGGACACTCAATGACCCACACAGGACACTCATGACCCACGCAGGACTTCCATGACCAACGCAGGACACTCAATGACCCACACAGGACACTCAATGACCCACGCAGGACACTCAGTAACCCACACAGGACACTCATGACCCACGCACGACACTCAATGACCCATGCAGGACACTCAGGACCCCATGCAGGGCACTCAATGACCCATGCAGGACACTCAGGACCCACGCATGACACTCAATGACCCAAACAGGACACACAGTGACCCACATAGGACACTCAATGACCCACTCAGGACACTCAATGACCCACGCAGAACATTCAGGACCCATGCAGGACACTCAATGACCCACACAGGATGCTCAGGACACACGCAGGACACTCAATGACCCACACCGGACACTCAGGACCCACGCAGGACACTCAATGATCCTCACAGGACACTCAGGATCCACGCCGGACACTCAATGAACCACGCAGGACACTCAATGACGCACACAGGACACTCAGGACCCGCGCAAGACACTCAATGACCAAAGCAGGACACTCAGGACCCACGCAGGACAGTCAATGACCCACGCAGGACACTCAATGACACACGCAGGACACTCAATGACCCACGCAGGACACTCAATGACCAACACAGGACACTCATGTCCCACGCAGGACACTCAATGACCCACACAGGACACTCAGGACACACGCAGGACACTCAATGACCAACGCAGGCCACTCAATGACCCACACAGGACACTCATGTCCCACGCAGGACACTCAATGACTCACGCAGGACACTCATGTCCCACGCAGGACACTCAATGACCCACACAGGATACTCAATGACTCACACAGGACACTCAATGACTCACGCAGGACACTCATGGCCCTCGCAGGACACTCAATGACCAACGCAGGACACTCAATGACACAGACAGGACACTCAATGACCAACACAGGACACTCATGTCCCACGCAGGACAGTCAATGACCCACACAGGACACTCAATGACTCACACAGGACACTCAGGACCCAGGCAGGTAACCCAATGACCCACGCAGGACACTCAATGACCCACACAGGACACTCAATGACCCACGCAGGACACTCAATGTCTCACGCAGGACACTCATGGCCCTCCCAGGACACTCAATGACCCACGCAGGACACTCATCACCCACGCAGGACACTCAATGGCCCACGCAGGACACTCATTAACCACACAGGACACTCAATGACCCACACAGGACACTCAATAACCCACGCAGGACACTGAATGACCCACACAGGACACTTATGACCCACGCAGGACACTCAATGACCCACTCAGGACACTGAATGACCCACGCAGGACACTCATGACCCACGCAGGACACTCAATGACCCACTCAGGACACTCAATGACCCACGCAGAACACTCAGGACCCATGCAGGACACTCAATGACCCACACAGGATGCTCAGGACACACGCAGGACACTCAATGACCCACACCGGACACTCAGGACCCACGCAGGACACTCAATGATCCTCACAGGACACTCCGGACCCACGTCGGACACTCAATGAACGACGCAGGACATTCAATGACGCACACAGGACACTCAGAACCCGCGCAAGACACTCAATGACCAACACAGGACACTCAGGACCCACGCAGGACAGTCAATGACCCACGCAGGACACTCAATGACACACACAGGACACTCAATGACCCACACAGGACACTCAGGACCCACGCAGGACACTCAATGACCCACGCAGGACATTCAATGACCCACGCAGGACCCTCTTGACCCACGCAGGACACTCAATGACCCACACAGGAAACTCATGACCCACACAGGACACTCAATAACCCACGCAGGACACTGAATGACCCACACAGGACACTCATGACCCACGCAGGATACTCAATGACCCACTCAGGACACTCAATGACCCACGCAGAACACTCAGGACCCATGCAGGACACTCAATGACCCACACAGGATGCTCAGGACACACGCAGGACACTCAATGTCTCACACCGGACACTCAGGACCCACGCAGGACACTCAATGATCCTCACAGGACACTCAGGACCCACGCCGGACACTCAATGAACAACGCAGGACACTCAATGACGCACACAGGACACTCAGGACCCGCGCAAGACACTCAATGACCAACGCAGGACACTCAGGACCCACGCAGGACACTCAATGACCCACGCAGGACACTCAATGACCCACACAGGACACTCAATGACCCACACAGGACACACATGACCCACGCAGGACACTCAATGACCCACGCAGGACACTTAGTGACCTACACAGGACACTCAATGACCCACACAGGACAGTCAGGACCCGCGCAGGACACTCAATGACCCACGCAGGACACTCATGACCCACGCAGGACACTCAATGACAAACACAGGACACTCAGGACCCATGCAGGACACTCAATGACCCACACAGGACGCTCAGGACACACGCAGGACACTCAATGATCCACACCAGACACTCAGGACCCACGCAGGACACACAATGATCCTCACAGGACACTCAGGACACACGCCGGACACTCAATGAAACACGCAGGACACTCAGGACCCACGCAGGACAGTCAATGACCCACGCAGGACACTCAATGACCCACACAGGACAATCAATGACCCACACAGGACACTCAATGAACCACGCAGGACACTCAATGACCCACACAGGACACTCAATGACCCACACAGGACACTCATGACCCACGCAGGACACTCAATGACCCACGCAGGACACTTAGTGACCTACACAGGACACTCAATGACCCACACAGGACAGTCAGGACCCGCGCAGGACACTCAATGACCTACGCAGGACACTCATGACCCACGCAGGACACTCAATGACAAACACAGGACACTCAGGACCCATGCAGGACACTCAATGACCCACACAGGACGCTCAGGACACACGCAGGACACTCAATGATCCACACCGGACACTCAGGACCCACGCAGGACACTCAATGATTCTTACAGGACACTCAGGACACACGCCGGACATTCAATGAACCACGCAGGAGACTCAGGACCCACGCAGGACAGTCAATGACCCACGCAGGACACTCAATGACCCACACAGGACACTCAGGACCCACGTGGGACACTCAATGACCCACGCAGGACATTCAATGACCCACGCAGGACCCTCATGACCCAAGCAGGACACTGAATGACCCACTCAGGACACTCAATGACCCACACAGGACATTCAATACCCATGCAGGACACTTAATGACCCACGCAGGACACTCATGACCCACTCAGGACACTCAATGACCCACGCAGGACACTCATGACCCATGCAGGACACTCAATGACCCACACAGGACACTCAATGACCCACATAGGACACTCAATGACCCACTCAGGACACTCAATGACCCACGCAGAACATTCAGGACCCATGCAGGACACTCAATGACCCACACCGGACGCTCAGGACACACGCAGGACACTCAATGACCCACACCGGACACTCAGGACCCACGCAGGACACTCAATGATCCTCACAGGACACTCAGGACCCACGCCGGACACTCAATGAACCACGCAGGACACTCAATGACGCACACAGGACACTCAGGACCCGCGCAAGACACTCAATGACCAACACAGGACACTCAGGACCCACGCAGGACAGTCAATGACCCACGCAGGACACTCAATGACCCACACAGGACACACAATGACCCACACAGGACACTCAGGACCCACGCAGGACACTCAATGACCCACGCAGGACACTCAATGACCCACGCAGGACCCTCATGACTCAAGCAGGACACTCAATGACCCACACAGGACACTCATGACCCACGCAGGACACTCAATGACCCACGCAGGACACTTAGTGACCTACACAGGACACTCAATGACCCACACAGGACACTCAGGACCCACGCAGGACACTCAATCACCCACGCAGGACACTCATGACCCACGCAGGACACTCAATGACAAACACAGGACACTCAGGACCCATGCAGGACACTCAATGACCCACGCGGGACACTCAATGACTCACGCAGGACACTCATGGCCCTCGCAGGACACTCAATGACCCACGCAGGACACTCATGACCCACGCAGAACACTCAATGACCCACGCAGGACACTCATGTACCACGCAGGACACGCAATGACCCACGCAGGACACTCATGACCCACGCAGGACACTCAATGACCCACACAGGACACTCAATGACCCACACTGGACACTCAATGACCCACGCAGGACACTCAATGACCCACGCAGGACACTCAATGACCCACACAGGACACTCATGACCCACGCAGGACTTCCATGACCAACGCAGGACACTCAATGACCCACACAGGACACTCAATGACCCACGCAGGACACTCAGTAACCCACACAGGACACTCATGACCCACGCACGACACTCAATGACCCATGCAGGACACTCAGGACCCCATGCAGGACACTCAATGACCCATGCAGGACACTCAGGACCCACGCAGGACACTCAATGACCCAAACAGGACACACAGTGACCCACATAGGACACTCAATGACCCACTCAGGACACTCAATGACCCACGCAGAACATTCAGGACCCATGCAGGACACTCAATGACCCACACAGGATGCTCAGGACACACGCAGGACACTCAATGACCCACACCGGACACTCAGGACCCACGCAGGACACTCAATGATCCTCACAGGACACTCAGGATCCACGCCGGACACTCAATGAACCACGCAGGACACTCAATGACGCACACAGGACAGTCAGGACCCGCGCAAGACACTCAATGACCAACGCAGGACACTCAGGACCCACGCAGGACAGTCAATGACCCACGCAGGACACTCAATGACCCACAGAGGACACACAATGACCCACACAGGACACTCAGGACCCACGCTGGACACTCAATGACCCATGCAGAACACTCAATGACCCACGCAGGACCCTCATGACTCAAGCAGGACACTCAATGACCCACACAGGACACTCAATGACCCACGCAGGACACTCATGACCCACGCAGGACACTCAATGACAAACACAGGACACTCAGGACCCATGCAGGACACTCAATGACCCACACAGGACGCTCAGGACACACGCAGGACACTCAATGATCCACACCAGACACTCAGGAACCACGCAGGACACTCAATGATCCTCACAGGACACTCAGGACACACGCCGGACACTCAATGAAACACGCAGGACACTCAGGACCCACGCAGGACAGTCAATGACCCACGCAGGACACTCAATGACCCACACAGGACAATCAATGACCCACAAAGGACACTCAATGAACCACGCAGGACACTCAATGACCCACACAGGACACTCAATGACCCACGCAGGACACTCATGACCCACGCAGGACACTTAGTGACCTACACAGGACACTCAATGACCTACACAGGACAGTCAGGACCCGCGCAGGACACTCAATGACCTACGCAGGACACTCATGACCCACGCAGGACACTCAATGACAAACACAGGACACTCAGGACCCATGCAGGACACTCAATGACCCACACAGGACGCTCAGGACACACGCAGGACACTCAATGATCCACACCGGACACTCAGGACCCATGCAGGACACTCAATGATTCTTACAGGACACTCAGGACACACGCCAGACATTCAATGAACCACGCAGGAGACTCAGGACCCACGCAGGACAGTCAATGACCCACGCAGGACACTCAATGACCCACACAGGACACTCAGGACCCACGTGGGACACTCAATGACCCACGCAGGACACTCAATGACCCACGCAGGACCCTCATGACCCAAGCAGGACACTGAATGACCCACTCAGGACACTCAATGACCCACACAGGACATTCAATACCCACGCAGGACACTCAATGACCCACACAGGACACACAATGACCCACACAGGACACTCAGGACACACGCTGGACACTCAATGACCCATGCAGAACACTCAATGACCCACGCAGGACCCTCATGATTCAAGCAGGACACTCAATGACCCACACAGGACACTCATGACCCACGCAGGACAGTCAATGACCCACGCAGGACAGTTAGTGACCTACACAGGACACTCAATGACCCACACAGGACACTCAGGACCCACGCAGGACACTCAATCACCCACGCAGGACACTCATGACCCACGCAGGACACTCAATGACAAACACAGGACACTCAGGACCCATGCAGGACACTCAATGACCCACACAGGACACTCAATGACCCATGCTGGACACTCAATGACTCACGCAGGACATTCATGGCCCTCGCAGGACACTCAATGACCCACGCAGGACACTCATGACCCACGCAGAACACTCAATGACCCACGCAGGACACTCATGTACCACGCAGGACACGCAATGACCCACGCAGGACACTCATGACCCACGCAGGACACTCAATGACCCACACAGGACACTCAATGACCCACACTGGACACTCAATGACCCACGCAGGACACTCAATGACCCACGCAGGACACTCAATGACCCACACAGGACACTCATGACCCACGCAGGACCCTCATGACTCAAGCAGGACACTCAATGACCCACACAGGACACTCATGACCCACGCAGGACACTCAATGACCCACGCAGGACACTTAGTGACCTACACAGGACACTCAATGACCCACACAGGACACTCAGGACCCACGCAGGACACTCAATCACCCACGCAGGACACTCATGACCGACGCAGGACACTCAATGACAAACACAGGACACTCAGGACCCATGCAGGACACTCAATGACCCACACAGGACACTCAATGACCCACGCAGGACACTCAATGACCCACACAGGACACTCAGGACCCACGTAGGACACTCAATGAACCACGCAGGACACTCAATGACCCACGCAGGACCCTCATGACCCAAGCAGGACACTCAATGACCCACTCAGGACACTCAATGACCCACACAGGACATTCAATACCCACGCAGGACACTCAATGACCCACGCAGGACACTCATGACCCACTCAGGACACTCAATGACCCACGCAGGACACTCATGACCCATGCAGGACACTCAATGACCCACACAGGACACTCAATGACCCACTCAGGACACTCAATGACCCACGCAGGACACTCATGACCCATGCAGGACACTCAATGACCCACACAGGACACTCAATGACCCACATAGGACACTCAATGACCCACTCAGGACACTCAATGACCCACGCAGAACATTCAGGACCCATGCAGGACACTCAATGACCCACACAGGACGCTCAGGACACACGCAGGACACTCAATGACCCACACCGGACACTCAGGACCCACGCAGGACACGCAATGATCCTCACAGGACACTCAGGACCCACGCCGGACACTCAATGAACCACGCAGGACACTCAATGACGCACACAGGACACTCAGGACCCGCGCAAGACACTCAATGACCAACGCAGGACACTCAGGACCCACGCAGGACAGTCAATGACCCACGCAGGACACTCAATGACCCACACAGGACACACAATGACCCACACAGGACACTCAGGACCCACGCAGGACACTCAATGACCCACGCAGGACACTCAATGACCCACGCAGGACCCTCATGACTCAGGCAGGACACTCAATGACCCACACAGGACACTCATGACCCACGCAGGACACTCAATGACCCACGCAGGACACTTAGTGACCTACACAGGACACTCAATGACCCACACAGGACACTCAGGACCCACGCAGGACACTCAATCACCCACGCAGGACACTCATGACCGACGCAGGACACTCAATGACAAACACAGGACACTCAGGACCCATGCAGGACACTCAATGACCCACACAGGACACTCAATGACCCACGCGGGACACTCAATGACTCACGCAGGACACTCATGGCCCTCGCAGGACACTCAATGACCCACGCAGGACACTCATGACACACGCAGAACACTCAATGACCCACGCAGGACACTCATGTACCACGCAGGACACGCAATGACCCACGCAGGACACTCATGACCCACGCAGGACACTCAATGACCCACACAGGACACTCAATGACCCACACTGGACACTCAATGACCCACGCAGGACACTCAATGACCCACACAGGACACTCATGACCCACGCAGGACTTCCATGACCAACGCAGGACACTCAATGACCCACACAGGACACTCAATGACCCACGCAGGACACTCAGTAACCCACACAGGACACTCATGACCCACGCACGACACTCAATGACCCATGCAGGACACTCAGGACCCCATGCAGGGCACTCAATGACCCATGCAGGACACTCAGGACCCACGCATGACACTCAATGACCCAAACAGGACACACAGTGACCCACATAGGACACTCAATGACCCACTCAGGACACTCAATGACCCACGCAGAACATTCAGGACCCATGCAGGACACTCAATGACCCACACAGGATGCTCAGGACACACGCAGGACACTCAATGACCCACACCGGACACTCAGGACCCACGCAGGACACTCAATGATCCTCACAGGACACTCAGGATCCACGTCGGACACTCAATGAACCACGCAGGACACTCAATGACGCACACAGGACACTCAGGACCCGCGCAAGACACTCAATGACCAACGCAGGACACTCAGGACCCACGCAGGACAGTCAATGACCCACGCAGGACACTCAATGACACACGCAGGACACTCAATGACCCACGCAGGACACTTAATGACCAACACAGGACACTCATGTCCCACGCAGGACACTCAATGACCCACACAGGACACTCAGGACACACGCAGGACACTCAATGACCAACGCAGGCCACTCAATGACCCACACAGGACACTCATGTCCCACACAGGACACTCAATGACTCACGCAGGACACTCATGTCCCACGCAGGACACTCAATGACCCACACAGGATACTCAATGACTCACACAGGACACTCAATGACTCACGCAGGACACTCATGGCCCTCGCAGGACACTCAATGACCAACGCAGGACACTCAATGACACAGACAGGACACTCAATGACCAACACAGGACACTCATGTCCCACGCAGGACAGTCAATGACCCACACAGGACACTCAATGACTCACACAGGACACACAATGACCCACACAGGACACTCAGGACCCACGCAGGACACTCAATGACCCACGCAGGACACTCAATGACGCACACAGGACACTCAGGACCCGCGCAAGACACTCAATGACCAACGCAGGACACTCAGGACCCACGCAGGACAGTCAATGACCCACGCAGGACACTCAATGACCCACACAGGACACACAATGACCCACACAGGACACTCAGGACCCACGCAGGACACTCAATGACCCACGCAGGACACTCAATGACCCACGCAGGACCCTCATGACTCAGGCAGGACACTCAATGACCCACACAGGACACTCATGACCCACGCAGGACACTCAATGACCCACGCAGGACACTTAGTGACCTACACAGGACACTCAATGACCCACACAGGACACTCAGGACCCACGCAGGACACTCAATCACCCACGCAGGACACTCATGACCGACGCAGGACACTCAATGACAAACACAGGACACTCAGGACCCATGCAGGACACTCAATGACCCACACAGGACACTCAATGACCCACGCGGGACACTCAATGACTCACGCAGGACACTCATGGCCCTCGCAGGACACTCAATGACCCACGCAGGACACTCATGACACACGCAGAACACTCAATGACCCACGCAGGACACTCATGTACCACGCAGGACACGCAATGACCCACGCAGGACACTCATGACCCACGCAGGACACTCAATGACCCACACAGGACACTCAATGACCCACACTGGACACTCAATGACCCACGCAGGACACTCAATGACCCACACAGGACACTCATGACCCACGCAGGACTTCCATGACCAACGCAGGACACTCAATGACCCACACAGGACACTCAATGACCCACGCAGGACACTCAGTAACCCACACAGGACACTCATGACCCACGCACGACACTCAATGACCCATGCAGGACACTCAGGACCCCATGCAGGGCACTCAATGACCCATGCAGGACACTCAGGACCCACGCATGACACTCAATGACCCAAACAGGACACACAGTGACCCACATAGGACACTCAATGACCCACTCAGGACACTCAATGACCCACGCAGAACATTCAGGACCCATGCAGGACACTCAATGACCCACACAGGATGCTCAGGACACACGCAGGACACTCAATGACCCACACCGGACACTCAGGACCCACGCAGGACACTCAATGATCCTCACAGGACACTCAGGATCCACGTCGGACACTCAATGAACCACGCAGGACACTCAATGACGCACACAGGACACTCAGGACCCGCGCAAGACACTCAATGACCAACGCAGGACACTCAGGACCCACGCAGGACAGTCAATGACCCACGCAGGACACTCAATGACACACGCAGGACACTCAATGACCCACGCAGGACACTTAATGACCAACACAGGACACTCATGTCCCACGCAGGACACTCAATGACCCACACAGGACACTCAGGACACACGCAGGACACTCAATGACCAACGCAGGCCACTCAATGACCCACACAGGACACTCATGTCCCACACAGGACACTCAATGACTCACGCAGGACACTCATGTCCCACGCAGGACACTCAATGACCCACACAGGATACTCAATGACTCACACAGGACACTCAATGACTCACGCAGGACACTCATGGCCCTCGCAGGACACTCAATGACCAACGCAGGACACTCAATGACACAGACAGGACACTCAATGACCAACACAGGACACTCATGTCCCACGCAGGACAGTCAATGACCCACACAGGACACTCAATGACTCACACAGGACACTCAGGACCCAGGCAGGTAACCCAATGACCCACGCAGGACACTCAATGACCCACACAGGACACTCAAGGACCCACTCAGGACACTCAATGTCTCACGCAGGACACTCATGGCCCTCCCAGGACACTCAATGACCCACGCAGGACACTCATCACCCACGCAGGACACTCAATGGCCCACGCAGGACACTCATTAACCACACAGGACACTCAATGACCCACACAGGACACTCAATAACCCACGCAGGACACTGAATGACCCACACAGGACACTTATGACCCACGCAGGACACTCAATGACCCACTCAGGACACTGAATGACCCACGCAGGACACTCATGGCCCTCGCAGGACACTCAATGACCCACGCAGGACACTCATGACACACGCAGAACACTCAATGACCCACGCAGGACACTCATGTACCACGCAGGACACGCAATGACCCACGCAGGACACTCATGACCCACGCAGGACACTCAATGACCCACACAGGACACTCAATGACCCACACTGGACACTCAATGACCCACGCAGGACACTCAATGACCCACACAGGACACTCATGACCCACGCAGGACTTCCATGACCAACGCAGGACACTCAATGACCCACACAGGACACTCAATGACCCACGCAGGACACTCAGTAACCCACACAGGACACTCATGACCCACGCACGACACTCAATGACCCATGCAGGACACTGAGGACCCCATGCAGGGCACTCAATGACCCATGCAGGACACTCAGGACCCACGCATGACACTCAATGACCCAAACAGGACACACAGTGACCCACATAGGACACTCAATGACCCACTCAGGACACTCAATGACCCACGCAGAACATTCAGGACCCATGCAGGACACTCAATGACCCACACAGGATGCTCAGGACACACGCAGGACACTCAATGACCCACACCGGACACTCAGGACCCACGCAGGACACTCAATGATCCTCACAGGACACTCAGGATCCACGTCGGACACTCAATGAACCACGCAGGACACTCAATGACGCACACAGGACACTCAGGACCCGCGCAAGACACTCAATGACCAACGCAGGACACTCAGGACCCACGCAGGACAGTCAATGACCCACGCAGGACACTCAATGACACACGCAGGACACTCAATGACCCACGCAGGACACTCAATGACCAACACAGGACACTCATGTCCCACGCAGGACACTCAATGACCCACACAGGACACTCAGGACACACGCAGGACACTCAATGACCAACGCAGGCCACTCAATGACCCACACAGGACACTCATGTCCCACGCAGGACACTGAATGACTCACGCAGGACACTCATGTCCCACGCAGGACACTCAATGACCCACACAGGATACTCAATGACTCACACAGGACACTCAATGACTCACGCAGGACACTCATGGCCCTCGCAGGACACTCAATGACCAACGCAGGACACTCAATGACACAGACAGGACACTCAATGACCAACACAGGACACTCATGTCCCACGCAGGACAGTCAATGACCCACACAGGACACTCAATGACTCACACAGGACACTCAGGACCCAGGCAGGTAACCCAATGACCCACGCAGGACACTCAATGACCCACACAGGACACTCAATGACCCACGCAGGACACTCAATGTCTCACGCAGGACACTCATGGCCCTCCCAGGACACTCAATGACCCACGCAGGACACTCATCACCCACGTAGGACACTCAATGGCCCACGCAGGACACTCATTAACCACACAGGACACTCAATGACCCACACAGGACACTCAATAACCCACGCAGGACACTCAATGACCCACACAGGATACTCAATGACTCACACAGGACACTCAATGACTCACGCAGGACACTCATGGCCCTCGCAGGACACTCAATGACCAACGCAGGACACTCAATGACACAGACAGGACACTCAATGACCAACACAGGACACTCATGTCCCACGCAGGACAGTCAATGACCCACACAGGACACTCAATGACTCACACAGGACACTCAGGACCCAGGCAGGTAACCCAATGACCCACGCAGGACACTCAATGACCCACACAGGACACTCAATGACCCACGCAGGACACTCAATGTCTCACGCAGGACACTCATGGCCCTCCCAGGACACTCAATGACCCACGCAGGACACTCATCACCCACGCAGGACACTCAATGGCCCACGCAGGACACTCATTAACCACACAGGACACTCAATGACCCACACAGGACACTCAATAACCCACGCAGGACACTGAATGACCCACACAGGACACTTATGACCCACGCAGGACACTCAATGACCCACTCAGGACACTGAATGACCCACGCAGGACACTCATGACCCACGCAGGACACTCAATGACCCACTCAGGACACTCAATGACCCACGCAGAACACTCAGGACCCATGCAGGACACTCAATGACCCACACAGGATGCTCAGGACACACGCAGGACACTCAATGACCCACACCGGACACTCAGGACCCACGCAGGACACTCAATGATCCTCACAGGACACTCCGGACCCACGTCGGACACTCAATGAACGACGCAGGACATTCAATGACGCACACAGGACACTCAGAACCCGCGCAAGACACTCAATGACCAACGCAGGACACTCAGGACCCACGCAGGACAGTCAATGACCCACGCAGGACACTCAATGACACACACAGGACACTCAATGACCCACACAGGACACTCAGGACCCACGCAGGACACTCAATGACCCACGCAGGACATTCAATGACCCACGCAGGACCCTCTTGACCCACGCAGGACACTCAATGACCCACACAGGAAACTCATGACCCACACAGGACACTCAATAACCCACGCAGGACACTGAATGACCCACACAGGACACTCATGACCCACGCAGGACACTCAATGACCCACTCAGGACACTCAATGACCCACGCAGAACACTCAGGACCCATGCAGGACACTCAATGACCCACACAGGATGCTCAGGACACACGCAGGACACTCAATGTCTCACACCGGACACTCAGGACCCACGCAGGACACTCAATGATCCTCACAGGACACTCAGGACACACGCCGGACACTCAATGAACAACGCAGGACACTCAATGACGCACACAGGACACTCAGGACCCGCGCAAGACACTCAATGACCAACGCAGGACACTCAGGACCCACGCAGGACACTCAATGACCCACGCAGGACACTCAATGACCCACACAGGACACTCAATGACCCACACAGGACACACATGACCCACGCAGGACACTCAATGACCCACGCAGGACACTTAGTGACCTACACAGGACACTCAATGACCCACACAGGACAGTCAGGACCCGCGCAGGACACTCAATGACCCACGCAGGACACTCATGACCCACGCAGGACACTCAATGACAAACACAGGACACTCCGGACCCATGCAGGACACTCAATGACCCACACAGGATGCTCAGGACACACGCAGGACACTCAATGATCCACACCAGACACTCAGGACCCATGCAGGACACTCAATGATCCTCACAGGACACTCAGGACACACGCCGGACACTCAATGAAACACGCAGGACACTCAGGACCCACGCAGGACAGTCAATGACCCACGCAGGACACTCAATGACCCACACAGGACAATCAATGACCCACACAGGACACTCAATGAACCACGCAGGACACTCAATGACCCACACAGGACACTCAATAACCCACACAGGACACTCATGACCCACGCAGGACACTCAATGACCCACGCAGGACACTTAGTGACCTACACAGGACACTCAATGACCCACACAGGACAGTCAGGACCCGCGCAGGACACTCAATGACCTACGCAGGACACTCATGACCCACGCAGGACACTCAATGACAAACACAGGACACTCAGGACCCATGCAGGACACTCAATGACCCACACAGGACGCTCAGGACACACGCAGGACACTCAATGATCCACACCGGACACTCAGGACCCACGCAGGACACTCAATGATTCTTACAGGACACTCAGGACACACGCCGGACATTCAATGAACCACGCAGGAGACTCAGGACCCACGCAGGACAGTCAATGACCCACGCAGGACACTCAATGACCCACACAGGACACTCAGGACCCACGTAGGACACTCAATGACCCACGCAGGACACTCAATGACCCACGCAGGACCCTCATGACCCAAGCAGGACACTGAATGACCCACTCAGGACACTCAATGACCCACACAGGACATTCAATACCCACGCAGGACACTCAATGACCCACGCAGGACACTCATGACCCACTCAGGACACTCAATGACCCACGCAGGACACTCATGACCCATGCAGGACACTCAATGACCCACACAGGACACTCAATGACCCACATAGGACACTCAATGACCCACTCAGGACACTCATGACCCACGCAGAACATTCAGGACCCATGCAGGACACTCAATGACCCACACCGGACGCTCAGGACACACGCAGGACACTCAATGACCCACACCGGACACTCAGGACCCACGCAGGACACTCAATGATCCTCACAGGACACTCAGGACCCACGCCGGACACTCAATGAACCACGCAGGACACTCAATGACGCACACAGGACACTCAGGACCCGCGCAAGACACTCAATGACCAACGCAGGACACTCAGGACCCACGCAGGACAGTCAATGACCCACGCAGGACACTCAATGACCCACACAGGACACACAATGACCCACACAGGACACTCAGGACCCACGCAGGACACTCAATGACCCACGCAGGACACTCAATGACCCACGCAGGACCCTCATGACTCAAGCAGGACACTCAATGACCCACACAGGACACTCATGACCCACGCAGGACACTCAATGACCCACGCAGGACACTTAGTGACCTACACAGGACACTCAATGACCCACACAGGACACTCAGGACCCACGCAGGACACTCAATCACCCACGCAGGACACTCATGACCGACGCAGGACACTCAATGACAAACACAGGACACTCAAGACCCATGCAGGACACTCAATGACCCACACAGGACACTCAATGACCCACGCGGGACACTCAATGACTCACGCAGGACACTCATGGCCCTCGCAGGACACTCAATGACCCACGCAGGACACTCATGACCCACGCAGAACACTCAATGACCCACGCAGGACACTCATGTACCACGCAGGACACGCAATGACCCACGCAGGACACTCATGACCCACGCAGGACACTCAATGACCCACGCAGGACACTCAATGACCCACACAGGACACTCATGACCCACGCAGGACTTCCATGACCAACGCAGGACACTCAATGACCCACACAGGACACTCAATGACCCACGCAGGACACTCAGTAACCCACACAGGACACTCATGACCCACGCACGACACTCAATGACCCATGCAGGACACTCAGGACACACGCAGGACACTCAATGTCTCACACCGGACACTCAGGACCCACGCAGGACACTCAATGATCCTCACAGGACACTCAGGACACACGCCGGACACTCAATGAACAACGCAGGACACTCAATGACGCACACAGGACACTCAGGACCCGCGCAAGACACTCAATGACCAACGCAGGACACTCAGGACCCACGCAGGACACTCACTGACCCACGCAGGACACTCAATGACCCACACAGGACACTCAATGACCCACACAGGACACACATGACCCACGCAGGACACTCAATGACCCACGCAGGACACTTAGTGACCTACACAGGACACTCAATGACCCACACAGGACAGTCAGGACCCGCGCAGGACACTCAATGACCCACGCAGGACACTCATGACCCACGCAGGACACTCAATGACAAACACAGGACACTCCGGACCCATGCAGGACACTCAATGACCCACACAGGATGCTCAGGACACACGCAGGACACTCAATGATCCACACCAGACACTCAGGACCCACGCAGGACACTCAATGATCCTCACAGGACACTCAGGACACACGCCGGACACTCAATGAAACACGCAGGACACTCAGGACCCACGCAGGACAGTCAATGACCCACGCAGGACACTCAATGACCCACACAGGACAATCAATGACCCACACAGGACACTCAATGAACCACGCAGGACACTCAATGACCCACACAGGACACTCAATAACCCACACAGGACACTCATGACCCACGCAGGACACTCAATGACCCACGCAGGACACTTAGTGACCTACACAGGACACTCAATGACCCACACAGGACAGTCAGGACCCGCGCAGGACACTCAATGACCTACGCAGGACACTCATGACCCACGCAGGACACTCAATGACAAACACAGGACACTCAGGACCCATGCAGGACACTCAATGACCCACACAGGACGCTCAGGACACACGCAGGACACTCAATGATCCACACCGGACACTCAGGACCCACGCAGGACACTCAATGATTCTTACAGGACACTCAGGACACACGCCGGACATTCAATGAACCACGCAGGAGACTCAGGACCCACGCAGGACAGTCAATGACCCACGCAGGACACTCAATGACCCACACAGGACACTCAGGACCCACGTAGGACACTCAATGACCCACGCAGGACACTCAATGACCCACGCAGGACCCTCATGACCCAAGCAGGACACTGAATGACCCACTCAGGACACTCAATGACCCACACAGGACATT
The DNA here is from genome assembly GCF_037043375.1 of Chiloscyllium plagiosum. NCBI lineage: Eukaryota > Metazoa > Chordata > Chondrichthyes > Orectolobiformes > Hemiscylliidae > Chiloscyllium > Chiloscyllium plagiosum. The sequence goes on from NW_028270176.1 coordinate 6,703,030, forward strand.
CAATACCCACGCAGGACACTCAATGACCCACGCAGGACACTCATGACCCACTCAGGACACTCAATGACCCACGCAGGACACTCATGACCCATGCAGGACACTCAATGACCCACACAGGACACTCAATGACCCACATAGGACACTCAATGACCCACTCAGGACACTCATGACCCACGCAGAACATTCAGGACCCATGCAGGACACTCAATGACCCACACCGGACGCTCAGGACACACGCAGGACACTCAATGACCCACACCGGACACTCAGGACCCACGCAGGACACTCAATGATCCTCACAGGACACTCAGGACCCACGCCGGACACTCAATGAACCACGCAGGACACTCAATGACGCACACAGGACACTCAGGACCCGCGCAAGACACTCAATGACCAACGCAGGACACTCAGGACCCACGCAGGACAGTCAATGACCCACGCAGGACACTCAATGACCCACACAGGACACACAATGACCCACACAGGACACTCAGGACCCACGCAGGACACTCAATGACCCACGCAGGACACTCAATGACCCACGCAGGACCCTCATGACTCAAGCAGGACACTCAATGACCCACACAGGACACTCATGACCCACGCAGGACACTCAATGACCCACGCAGGACACTTAGTGACCTACACAGGACACTCAATGACCCACACAGGACACTCAGGACCCACGCAGGACACTCAATCACCCACGCAGGACACTCATGACCGACGCAGGACACTCAATGACAAACACAGGACACTCAAGACCCATGCAGGACACTCAATGACCCACACAGGACACTCAATGACCCACGCGGGACACTCAATGACTCACGCAGGACACTCATGGCCCTCGCAGGACACTCAATGACCCACGCAGGACACTCATGACCCACGCAGAACACTCAATGACCCACGCAGGACACTCATGTACCACGCAGGACACGCAATGACCCACGCAGGACACTCATGACCCACGCAGGACACTCAATGACCCACGCAGGACACTCAATGACCCACACTGGACACTCAATGACCCACGCAGGACACTCAATGACCCACGCAGGACACTCAATGACCCACACAGGACACTCATGACCCACGCAGGACTTCCATGACCAACGCAGGACACTCAATGACCCACACAGGACACTCAATGACCCACGCAGGACACTCAGTAACCCACACAGGACACTCATGACCCACGCACGACACTCAATGACCCATGCAGGACACTCAGGACCCCATGCAGGACACTCAATGACCCATGCAGGACATTCAGGACCCACGCAGGACACTCAATGACCCAAACAGGACACACAGTGACCCACATAGGACACTCAATGACCCACTCAGGACACTCAATGACCCACGCAGAACATTCAGGACCCATGCAGGACACTCAATGACCCACACAGGATGCTCAGGACAAACGCAGGACACTCAATGACCCACACCGGACACTCAGGACCCACGCAGGTCACTCAATGATCCTCACAGGACACTCAGGATCCACGCCGGACACTCAATGAACCACGCAGGACACTCAATGACGCACACAGGACACTCAGGACCCGCGCAAGACACTCAATGACCAACGCAGGACACTCAGGACCCACGCAGGACAGTCAATGACCCACGCAGGACACTCAATGACCCACACAGGACACACAATGACCCACACAGGACACTCAGGACCCACGCTGGACACTCAATGACCCATGCAGAACACTCAATGACCCACGCAGGACCCTCATGACTCAAGCAGGACAGTCAATGACCCACGCAGGACAGTTAGTGACCTACACAGGACACTCAATGACCCACACAGGACACTCAGGACCCACGCAGGACACTCAATCACCCACGCAGGACACTCATGACCCACGCAGGACACTCAATGACAAACACAGGACACTCAGGACCCATGCAGGACACTCAATGACCCACACCGGACACTCGGGACAGACGCAGGACACTCAATGATCCTCACAGGACACTCAGGACCCACGCCGGACACTCAATGAACCACGCAGGACACTCAATGACGCACACAGGACACTCAGAACCCGCGCAAGACACTCAATGACCAACGCAGGACACTCAGGACCCACGCAGGACAGTCAATGACAAACGCAGGACACTCAATGACCCACACAGGACACTCAATGACCCACACAGGACACTCAGGACCCACGCAGGACACTCAATGACCCACGCAGGACACTCAATGACCCACGCAGGACCCTCATGACCCAAGCAGGACACTCAATGACCCACACAGGACACTCATGACCCACACAGGACACTCAATAACCCACGCAGGACACTGAATGACCCACACAGGACACTCATGACTCACGCAGGACACTCAATGACCCACTCAGGACACTCAATGACCCACGCAGAACACTCAGGACCCATGCAGGACACTCAATGACCCACACAGGACGCTCAGGACACACGCAGGACACTCAATGACCCACACCGGACACTCAGGACCCACGCAGGACACTCAATGATCCTCACAGGACAGTCAGGACCAACGCTGGACACTCAATGAACCACGCAGGACACTCAATGACGCTTACAGGACACTAAGGACCCGCGCAAGACACTCAATGACCAACGCAGGACACTCAGGACCCACGCAGGACAGTCAATGACCCACGCAGGACACTCAATGACCCACGTAGGACACTCAATGACCCACGCAGGACACTTAGTGACCTACACAGGACACTCAATGACCCACACAGGACACTCAGGACCCGCGCAGGACACTCAATGTCCCAAGCAGGACACTCATGACCCACGCAGGACACTCAATGACAAACACAGGACACTCAGGACCCACGCAGGACACGCAATGACCCGTGCAGGACACTCAATGACCCACTCAGGACACTCAATGACCCACGCGGGACACTCAATGACTCACGCAGGACACTCATGGCCCTCGCAGGACACTCAATGACCCAAGCAGGACACTCAATGACCCACACAGGACACTCAATGACCAACACAGGACACTCAAGTCCCACGCAGGACACTCAATGCCCCACACAGGACCCTCAATGACTCACACAGGACACTCAGGACCCACGCAGGTAACCCAAAGACCCACGCAGGACACTCAATGACCCACACAGGACACTCAATGACCCACGCAGGACACTCAATGACTCACGCAGGACACTCATGGCCCTCGCAGGACACTCAATGACCCACGCAGGGCACTCATGACCCACGCAGGACACTCAATGACCCACGCAGGACACTCATTAACCACACAGGACACTCAATGACCCACACAGGACACTCAATAACCCACGCAGGACACTGAATGACCCACACAGGACAATCATGACCCACGCAGGACACTCAATGACCCACTCAGGACACTCAATGACCAACGCAGGACCCACAATGACCCACCCAGAACACTCAGGACCCACGTAGGACACTCAATGACCGCACAGAACACTGAATGACCCACGCAGGACACACAACAACCCTCACAGGACACTCAGGACCCACGCAGGAGACTAAATGACCCACGCAGGACACTCATGACCCACGCAGGACACTCAATGACCCAGGCAGGACACTCATTACCCACGCAGGCCACTCAATGACCCACACAGGACCCTCATGACCCAAGCAGGACACTCAATGACCCACACCGGACACTCAGGACCCACGCAGGACACTCAATGATCCTCACAGGACACTCAGGACCCACGCCGGACACTCAATGAACCACGCAGGACACTCAATGACGCACACAGGACACACAGAACCCGTGCAAGACACTCAATGACCAACGCAGGACACTCAGGACCCACGCAGGACAGTCAATGACAAACGCAGGACACTCAGTGACCCACACAGGACACTCTATGACCCACACAGGACACTCAGGACCCACGCAGGACACTCAATGACCCACGCAGGACACTCATTAACCACACAGTACACTCAATGACCCACACAGGACACTCAATAACCCACGCAGGACACTGAATGACCCACACAGGACACTCATGACCCACGCAGGACACTCAATGACCCACTCAGGACACTCAATGACCCAGGCAGGACACTCATTACCCACGCAGGCCACTCAATGACCCACACAGGACCCTCATGACCCAAGCAGGACACTCAATGACCCACACCGGACACTCAGGACCCACGCAGGACACTCAATGATCCTCACAGGACACTCAGGACCCACGCCGGACACTCAATGTACCACGCAGGACACTCAATGACGCACACAGGACACACAGAACCCGCGCAAGACACTCAATGACCAACGCAGGACACTCAGGACCCACGCAGGACAGTCAATGACAAACGCAGGACACTCAGTGACCCACACAGGACACTCTATGACCCACACAGGACACTCAGGACCCACGCAGGACACTCAATGACCCACGCAGGACACTCAATGACCCACGCAGGACCCTCATGACCCAAGCAGGACACTCAATGACCCACGCAGGACACTCATGACCCACACAGGACACTCAATAACCCACGCAGGACACTGAATGACCCACACAGGACACTCATGACCCACGCAGGACACTCAATGACCCACTCAGGACACTCAATGAACCACGCAGAACATTCAGGACCCATGCAGGACACTCAATGACCCACACCGGACGCTCAGGACACACGCAGGACACTCAATGACCCACACCGGACACTCAGGACCCACGCAGGACACTCAATGATCCTCACAGGACAGTCAGGACCCACGCTGGACACTCAATGAACCACGCAGGACACTCAATGACGCACACAGGACACTCAGGACCCGCGCAAGACACTCAATGACCAACGCAGGACAATCAGGACCCACGCAGGACACTCAATGACCCACGCAGGACACTCAATGACCCACACAGGACACTCAATGAACCACGCAGGACACTCAATGACTCACGCAGGACACTCATGGCCCTCGCAGGACACTCAATGACCCACGCAGGGCACTCATGACCCACGCAGGACACTCAATGACCCACGCAGGACACTCATTAACCACGCAGGACACACAATGACACACTCAGGACACTCAATAACCCACCAGGACACTGAATGACCCACACAGGACACTCATGACACACGCAGGACACTCAATGACCCACTCAGGACACTCAATGAGCAACGCAGGACCCACAATGACCCACCCAGAACACTCAGGACCCACGTAGGACACTCAATGACCGCACAGAACACTGAATGACCCACGCAGGACACACAACAACCCTCACAGGACACTCAGGACCCACGCAGGAGACTCAATGACCCAGGCAGGACACTCATTACCCACGCAGGACACTCAATGACCCACACAGGACCCTCATGACCCAAGCAGGACACTCAATGACCCACACCGGACACTCGGGACCCACGCAGGACACTCAATGATCGTCACAGGACACTCAGGACCCACGCCGGACACTCAATGAACCACGCAGGACACTCAATGACGCACACAGGACACTCAGAACCCGCGCAAGACACTCAATGACCAACGCAGGACACTCAGGACCCACGCAGGACAGTCAATGACAAACGCAGGACACTCAATGACCCACACAGGACACTCAATGACCCACACAGGACACTCAGGACCCACGCAGGACACTCAATGACACACGCAGGACACTCAATGACCCACGCAGGACCCTCATGACCCAAGCAGGACACTCAATGACCCACACAGGACACTCATGACCCACACAGGACACTCAATAACCCACGCAGGACACTGAATGACCCACACAGGACACTCATGACCCACGCAGGACACTCAATGACCCACTCAGGACACTCAATGATACACGCAGAACACTCAGGACCCATGCAGGACACTCAATGACCCACACAGGACGCTCAGGACACACGCAGGACACTCAATGACCCACACCGGACACTCAGGACCCATGCAGGACACTCAATGATCCTCACAGGACAGTCAGGACCCACGCTGGACACTCAATGAACCACGCAGGACACTCAATGACGCACACAGGACACTCAGGACCCGCGCAAGACACTCAATGACCAACGCAGGACACTCAGGACCCACGCAGGACAGTCAATGACCCACGCAGGACACTCAATGACCCACGCAGGACACTCAATGACCCACACAGGACACTCAATGACCCACACAGGACACTCATGACCCACGCAGGACACTCAATGACCCACGCAGGACACTTAGTGACCTACACAGGACACTCAGGACCCACGCAGGACACGCAATGACCCGTGCAGGACACTCAATGACCCACACAGGACACTCAATGACCCACGCGGGACACTCAATGACTCACGCAGGACACTCATGGCCCTCGCAGGACACTCAATGACCCACGCAGGACACTCATGACCCACGCAGAACACTCAATGACCCACGCAGGACACTCATGTACCACGCAGGACACGCAATGACCCACGCAGGACACTCATGACCCACGCAGGACACTCAATGACCCACACAGGACACTCAATGACCAACACAGGACGCTCAGGACACACGCAGGACACTCAATGACCCACACCGGACACTCAGGACCCACGCAGGACACTCAATGATCCTCACAGGACAGTCAGGACCCACGCTGGACACTCAATGAACCACGCAGGACACTCAATGACGCACACAGGACACTCAGGACCCGCGCAAGACACTCAATGACCAACGAAGGACACTCAGGACCCACGCAGGACACTCAATGACCCACGCAGGACACTCAATGACCCACACAGGACACTCAATGACCCACGCAGGACACTCAATGACTCACGCAGGACACTCATGGCCCTCGCAGGACACTCAATGACCCACGCAGGGCACTCATGACCCACGCAGGACGCTCAATGACCCACGCAGGACACTCATTAACCACACAGGACACACAATGACCCACACAGGACACTCAATAACCCACGCAGGACACTGAATGACCCACACAGGACACTCATGACCCATGCAGGACACTCAATGACCCACACAGGACACTCAATGACCCACGCGGGACACTCAATGACTCACGCAGGACACTCATGGCCCTCGCAGGACACTCAATGACCCAAGCAGGACACTCAATGACCCACACAGGACACTCAATGACCAACACAGGACGCTCAGGACACACGCAGGACACTCAATGACCCACACCGGACACTCAGGACCCACGCAGGACACTCAATGATCCTCACAGGACAGTCAGGACCCACGCTGGACACTCAATGAACCACGCAGGACACTCAATGACGCACACAGGACACTCAGGACCCGCGCAAGACACTCAATGACTAACGCAGGACACTCAGGACCCACGCAGGACAGTCAATGACCCTCGCAGGACACTCAATGACCCACGCAGGACACTCAATGACCCACACAGGACACTCAATGACCCACACAGGACACTCATGACCCACACAGGACACTCAATGACCCACGCAGGACACTTAGTGACCTACACAGGACACTCAATGACCCACACAGGACACTCAGGACCCGCGCAGGACACTCAATGTCCCAAGCAGGACACTCATGACCCACGCAGGACACTCAATGACAAACACAGGACACTCAGGACCCACGCAGGACACGCAATGACCCGTGCAGGACACTCAATGACCCACACAGGACACTCAATGACCCACGCGGGACACTCAATGACTCACGCAGGACACTCATGGCCCTCGCAGGACACTCAATGACCCACGCAGGACACTCATGACCCACGCAGGACACGCAATGACCCACGCAGGACACTCATGAACCACGCAGGACACGCAATGACCCACGCCGGACACTCATGACCCACGCAGGACACTCAATGACCCACACAGGACACTCATGACCCACGCAGGACTTCCATGACCCACGCAGGACACTCAATGACCCACACAGGACACTCAATGACCCACGCAGGACACTCAGTAACCCACACAGGACACTCATGACCCACGCTCGACACTCAATGACCCATGCAGGACACTCAGGACCACAGGCAGGACACTCAATGACCCATGCAGGACACTCAGGACCCAACCAGGACACTCAATGACCCAATCAGGACACACAGTGACCCACACAGGACACTCAATGACCCACACAGGACACACAATGACCCACGCAGGACACTCAATAACCCTCAAAGGACACTCAATGACCCACGCAGGACACTCATGACCCACGCAGTATACTTAACGATCCACGCAGGACACTCATGACCCACGCAGGACACTCAATGACGCACACAGGATACTCAATGACACACGCAGGACACTCAATGACCCACACAGGACACTCAGGATACACGCAGGACACTCAATGACCCATGCAGGACACTCATGACCCACGCAGTATACTTAACGATCCACGCAGGACACTCATGACCCACGCAGGACACTCATGACCCACGCAGGACACTCAATGACGCACACAGGATACTCCATGACACACGCAGGACACTCAATGACCCACACCGGACACTCAATGACCCACATAGGACAGTCAATGTCCACGCAGGACACTCATGACCCACGCAGGACTCTCAATGACCCATGCAGGACACTCATGACCCACGCAGGACACTTAACGATCCACGCAGGACACTCATGAGCCACGCAGGACACTCATGACCCACGCAGGACACTCAATGACCCACGCAGGACACTCAGGGCCCACGCAGGACACTCAATGACACACGCAGGACACTCAATGAACCACGCAGGACACTCAATGACCCACAAAGGACACTCGATGACCCACATAGGACAGTCAATGACCACGCAGGACAATCATGACCCACGCAGGACTCTCAATGACCCATGCAGGACACTCATGACCCACGTAGGAAACTTAACGATCCACGCAGGACACTCATGAACCACGCAGGACACTCATGACCCACGCAGGACACTCAATGACCCACACAGGACACTCAATGACCCACGCAAGACACTCATGACCCACGCAGGACACTCAATGACCCACACAGGACACTCAATGACCCACACAGGACACTCAATGAAACACACAGGACTCTCAATGACACACACAGGACACTCATGACCCATGCAGGACACTCAATGACCCACGCAGGACACTCAATGACGCACACAGGACACTCAATGACCCACGCAGGACACTCAATCACCCACACAGGACACTCAGGACTCACGCAGGACACTCAATGACCGACACAGGACACTCAGGACCCACGCAGGACACTCAATGACCACACAGGACACTTAGGACCCACGCAGGACACTCAGTGACCCATACAGGACACTCAGGACCCACACTGGACCCACAATGACCCACCCAGGACACTCAGGACCCACGTAGGACACTCAATGACCGCAGAGAACACTCAATGACCCACGCAGGACACACAATAACCCTCACAGGACACTCAGGACCCACGCAGGAGACTCAATGACCCACGCAGGACACTCATGACCAACGCAGGACACTCAATGACCCACGCAGGACACTCATGACCCACGCAGGACTCTCAATGACCCATGCAGGACACTCATGACCCACGCAGGACACTTAACGATCCACACAGGACACTCATGAGCCACGCAGGACACTCATGACCCACGCAGGACACTCAATGACCCACGCAGGACACTCAGGGCCCACGCAGGACACTCAATGACACACGCAGGACACTCAATGAACCACGCAGGACACTCAATGACCCACAAAGGACACTCGATGACCCACATAGGACAGTCAATGACCACGCAGGACAATCATGACCCACGCAGGACTCTCAATGACCCATGCAGGACACTCATGACCCACGTAGGATACTTAACGATCCACGCAGGACACTCATGAACCACGCAGGACACTCATGACCCACGCAGGACACTCAATGACCCACACAGGACACTCAATGACCCACGCAAGACACTCATGACCCACGCAGGACACTCAATGACCCACACAGGACACTCAATGACCCACACAGGACACTCAATGAAACACACAGGACTCTCAATGACACACACAGGACACTCATGACCCATGCAGGACACTCAATGACCCACGCAGGACACTCAATGACGCACACAGGACACTCAATGACCCACGCAGGACACTCAATCACCCACACAGGACACTCAGGACTCACGCAGGACACTCAATGACCGACACAGGACACTCAGGACCCACGCAGGACACTCAATGACCACACAGGACACTTAGGACCCACGCAGGACACTCAGTGACCCATACAGGACACTCAGGACCCACACTGGACCCACAATGACCCACCCAGGACACTCAGGACCCACGTTGGACACTCAATGACCGCAGAGAACACTCAATGACCCACGCAGGACACACAATAACCCTCACAGGACACTCAGGACCCACGCAGGAGACTCAATGACCCACGCAGGACACTCATGACCAACGCAGGACACTCAATGACCCACGCAGGACACTCAATGACCCTCACAGGACACTCAATGACCCACGAAGGACACTCAGAACCCACGCAGGACACTCAATAACCCAGGCAGGACACTCATGAACCACGCAGGACACGCAATGACCCACGCAGGACACTCAATGACCCACGCAGGACACTCAATGACCCACACAGGACACTCAATGACCCATGCCGGGCACTCATATCCCACGCATGAACTCAATGACCCACGCAGGACACTCAATGTCCCACGCAGGACACTCAGGACCCACGCAGGACACTCAATGACCCACGCAGGACACTCAATGACATAGGCAGGACACTCAATGACCCACACATGACACTCATGACCCACACAGTACTCTCAATGACCCACACAGGACACTCAGGACTCACGCAGGACACACAATGACCGACACAGGACACTCAGGAACCACGCAGGACACTCAATGACACACACAGGACACTCAATGACCCACGCAGGTCACTCAATGACCCACAAAGGACACTCGTGACCCACACAGGACACACAATGACCCACGCAGGACACTCAATGACCCACACAGGACACTCATGACCCACGCACGACAATCAATGAACCATGCAGGACACTCAGGACTCACGCACGACACTCATGACCCATGCAGGACACTCAATGACCCACGCAGGACACTCAATGACACACGCAGGACACTCAATGACCAACGCAGGACACTCAATGACCAACACAGGACACTCAATGACACACGCAGGACACTCAATGACCCACACCGGACACTCAATGACCCACATAGGACAGTCAATGACCACGCAGGACACTCATGACCCACGCAGGACTCTCAATGACCCATGCAGGACACTCATGACCCACGCAGGACACTTAACGATCCACGCAGGACAATCATGAGCCACGCAATACACTCATGACCCACGCAGGACACTCAATGACCCACGCAGGACACTCAATGACACACGCAGGACACTCAATGACCACGCAGGACACTCATGAGCCACGCAGGACTCTCAATGACCCATGCAGGACACTCATGAACCACGCAGGATACTGAACGATCCAGGCAGGACACTCATGACCCACGCAGGACACTCATGACCCACGCAGGACACTCAATGACCCGTGCAGGACACTCAATGACCCACGCGGGACACTCAATGACTCACGCAGGACACTCATGGCCCTCGCAGGACACTCAATGACCCAAGCAGGACACTCAATGACCCACACAGGACACTCAATGACCAACACAGGACACTCAAGACCCACGCAGGACACTCAATGACCCACACAGGACACTCAATGACTCACACAGGACACTCATGGCCCTCGCAGGACACTCAATGACCCACGCAGGACACTCAATGACCCACACAGGACACTCAATGACCCACGCAGGACACTCAATGACTCACGCAGGACACTCATGGCCCTCGCAGGACACTCAATGACCCACGCAGGGCACTCATCACCCACGCAGGACACTCAATGACCCACGCAGGACACTCATTAACCACGCAGGACACTCAATGACCCACACAGGACACTCAATGACTCACACAGGACACTCAGGACCCACGCAGGTAACCCAAAGACACACGCAGGACACTCAATGACCCACACAGGACACTCAATGACCCACGCAGGACACTCAATGACTCACGCAGGACACTCATGGCCCTCGCAGGACACTCAATGACCCACGCAGGGCACTCATGACCCACGCAGGACACTCAATGACCCACGCAGGACACTCATTAACCACACAGGACACTCAATGACCCACACAGGACACTCAATAACCCACGCAGGACACTGAATGACCCACACAGGACAATCATGACCCACGCAGGACACTCAATGACCCACTCAGGACACTCAATGACCAACGCAGGACACACAATGACCCACCCAGAACACTCAGGACCCACGTAGGACACTCAATGACCGCACAGAACACTGAATGACCCACGCAGGACACACAACAACCCTCACAGGACACTCAGGACCCACGCAGGAGACTCAATGACCCACGCAGGACACTCATGACCCACGCAGGACACTCAATGACCCAGGCAGGACACTCATTACCCACGCAGGACACTCAATGACCCACACAGGACCCTCATGACCCAAGCAGGACACTCAATGACCCACACCGGACACTCAGGACCCACGCAGGACACTCAATGATCCTCACAGGACACTCAGGACCCACGCCGGACACTCAATGAACCACGCAGGACACTCAATGACGCACACAGGACACTCAGAACCCGCGCAAGACACTCAATGACCAACGCAGGACACTCAGGACCCACGCAGGACAGTCAATGACAAATGCAGGACACTCAATGACCCACACAGGACACTCAATGACCCACACAGGACACTCAGGACCCACGCAGGACACTCAATGACCCACGCAGGACACTCAATGACCCACGCAGGACCCTCATGACCCAAGCAGGACACTCAATGACCCACACAGGACACTCATGACCCACACAGGACACTCAATAACCCACGCAGGACACTGAATGACCCACACAGGACACTCATGACCCACGCAGGACACTCAATGACCCACTCAGGACACTCAATGACCCACGCAGAACACTCAGGACCCATGCAGGACACTCAATGACCCACACAGGACGCTCAGGACACACGCAGGACACTCAATGACCCACACCGGACACTCAGGACCCACGCAGGACACTCAATGACCCTCACAGGACAGTCAGGACCCACGCTGGACACTCAATGAACCACGCAGGACACTCAATGACGCACACAGGACACTCAGGACCCACGCAAGACACTCAATGACCAACGCAGGACACTCAGGACCCACGCAGGACACTCAATGACCCACGCAGGACACTCAATGACCCACGCAGGACACTCAATGACCCACACAGGACACTCAATGACCCACACAGGACACTCAATGACCCACACAGGACACTCATGACCCACACAGCACACTCAATGACCCACGCAGGACACTTAGTGACCTACACAGGATACTCAATGACCCACACAGGACACTCAGGACCCGCGCAGGACACTCAATGTCCCAAGCAGGACACTCATGACCCACGCAGGACACTCAATGACAAACACAGGACACTCAGGACCCACGCAGGACACGCAATGACCCGTGCAGGACACTCAATGACCCACACAGGACTCTCAATGACCCACGCTGGACACCCAATGACCCACGCAGGACACTCATGGCCCTCGCAAGACACTCAATGACCCACGCAGGACACTCATGACCCACGCAGGACACTCAATGAACCACGCAGGACACTCATGAACCACGCAGGACACGCAATGACCCACGCCGGACACTCATGACCCACGCAGGACTTCCATGACCCACGCAGGACACTCAATGACCCACACAGGACACTCAATGACCCACGCAGGACACTCAGTAACCCACACAGGACACTCAGGACCCCAGGCAGGACACTCAATGACCCATGCAGGACACTCAGGACCCAACCAGGACACTCAATGACCCAATCAGGACACACAGTGACCCACACAGGACACTCAATGACCCACACAGGACACACAATGACCCACGCAGGACACTCAATAACCCTCAAAGGACACTCAATGACCCACGCAGGACACTCAATGACCCACACAGGACACTCATAACCTACGCAGGACACTCAATGACCCACACAGGACACTCAGGATACACGCAGGACACTCAATGACCCATGCAGGACACTCATGACCCACGCAGTATACTTAACGATCCACGCAGGACATTCATGACCCACGCAGGACACTCATGACCAACGCAGGACACTCAATGACGCACACAGGATACTCAATGACACACGCAGGACACTCAATGACCCACACCGGACACTCAATGACCCACATAGGACAGTCAATGTCCACGCAGGACACTCATGACCCACGCAAGACTCTCAATGACCCATGCAGGACACTCATGACCCACGCAGGACACTTAACGATCCACGCAGGACACTCATGAGCCACGCAGGACACTCATGACCCACGCAGGACACTCAATGACCCACGCAGGACACTCAGGGCCCACGCAGGACACTCAATGACACACGCAGGACACTCAATGAACCACGCAGGACACTCAATGACCCACAAAGGACACTCGATGACCCACATAGGACAGTCAATGACCACGCAGGACACTCATGACCCACGCAGGACTCTCAATGACCCATGCAGGACACTCATGACCCACGCAGGATACTTAACGATCCACGCAGGACACTCATGAACCACGCAGGACACTCATGACCCACGCAGGACACTCAATGACCCACACAGGACACTCAATGACCCACGCAAGACACTCATGACCCACGCAGGACACTCAATGACCCACACAGGACACTCAATGACCCACACAGGACACTCAATGAAACACACAGGACTCTCAATGACACACACAGGACACTCATGACCCATGCAGGACACTCAATGACCCACGCAGGACACTCAATGACGCACACAGGACACTCAATGACCCACATAGGACAGTCAATGTCCACGCAGGACACTCATGACCCACGCAGGACACTCAATGACCCACACAGGACACTCAATGACCCACACAGGACACTCAATGAAACACACAGGACTCTCAATGACACACACAGGACACTCATGACCCATGCAGGACACTCAATGACCCACGCAGGACACTCAATGACGCACACAGGACACTCAATGACCCACGCAGGACACTCAATCACCCACACAGGACACTCAATGACCCACGTACGACACTCATGATCCTCACAGGACACTCAATGACCCACTCAGGACACTCAATGACCCACGCAGAACACTCAGGACCCATGCAGGACACTCAATGACCCACACAGGACGCTCAGGACACACACAGGACACTCAATGACCCACACCGGACACTCAGGACCCACGCAGGACACTCAATGATCCTCACAGGACAGTCAGGACCAACGCTGGACACTCAATGAACCACGCAGGACACTCAATGACGCTTACAGGACACTAAGGACCCGCGCAAGACACTCAATGACCAACGCAGGACACTCAGGACCCACGCAGGACAGTCAATGACCCACGCAGGACACTCAATGACCCACGTAGGACACTCAATGACCCACGCAGGACACTTAGTGACCTACACAGGACACTCAATGACCCACACAGGACACTCAGGACCCGCGCAGGACACTCAATGTCCCAAGCAGGACACTCATGACCCACGCAGGATACTCAATGACAAACACAGGACACTCAGGACCCACGCAGGACACGCAATGACCCGTGCAGGACACTCAATGACCCACTCAGGACACTCAATGACCCACGCGGGACACTCAATGACTCACGCAGGACACTCATGGCCCTCGCAGGACACTCAATGACCCAAGCAGGACACTCAATGACCCACACAGGACACTCAATGACCAACACAGGACACTCAAGTCCCACGCAGGACACTCAATGCCCCACACAGGACCCTCAATGACTCACACAGGACACTCAGGACCCACGCAGGTAACCCAAAGACCCACGCAGGACACTCAATGACCCACACAGGACACTCAATGACCCACGCAGGACACTCAATGACTCACGCAGGACACTCATGGCCCTCGCAGGACACTCAATGACCCACGCAGGGCACTCATGACCCACGCAGGACACTCAATGACCCACGCAGGACACTCATTAACCACACAGGACACTCAATGACCCACACAGGACACTCAATAACCCACGCAGGACACTGAATGACCCACACAGGACAATCATGACCCACGCAGGACACTCAATGACCCACTCAGGACACTCAATGACCAACGCAGGACCCACAATGACCCACCCAGAACACTCAGGACCCACGTAGGACACTCAATGACCGCACAGAACACTGAATGACCCACGCAGGACACACAACAACCCTCACAGGACACTCAGGACCCACGCAGGAGACTAAATGACCCACGCAGGACACTCATGACCCACGCAGGACACTCAATGACCCAGGCAGGACACTCATTACCCACGCAGGCCACTCAATGACCCACACAGGACCCTCATGACCCAAGCAGGACACTCAATGACCCACACCGGACACTCAGGACCCACGCAGGACACTCAATGATCCTCACAGGACACTCAGGACCCACGCCGGACACTCAATGAACCACGCAGGACACTCAATGACGCACACAGGACACACAGAACCCGCGCAAGACACTCAATGACCAACGCAGGACACTCAGGACCCACGCAGGACAGTCAATGACAAACGCAGGACACTCAGTGACCCACACAGGACACTCTATGACCCACACAGGACACTCAGGACCCACGCAGGACACTCAATGACCCACGCAGGACACTCATTAACCACACAGTACACTCAATGACCCACACAGGACACTCAATAACCCACGCAGGACACTGAATGACCCACACAGGACACTCATGACCCACGCAGGACACTCAATGACCCACTCAGGACACTCAATGACCCAGGCAGGACACTCATTACCCACGCAGGCCACTCAATGACCCACACAGGACCCTCATGACCCAAGCAGGACACTCAATGACCCACACCGGACACTCAGGACCCACGCAGGACACTCAATGATCCTCACAGGACACTCAGGACCCACGCCGGACACTCAATGAACCACGCAGGACACTCAATGACGCACACAGGACACACAGAACCCGCGCAAGACACTCAATGACCAACGCAGGACACTCAGGACCCACGCAGGACAGTCAATGACAAACGCAGGACACTCAGTGACCCACACAGGACACTCTATGACCCACACAGGACACTCAGGACCCACGCAGGACACTCAATGACCCACGCAGGACACTCAATGACCCACGCAGGACCCTCATGACCCAAGCAGGACACTCAATGACCCACGCAGGACACTCATGACCCACACAGGACACTCAATAACCCACGCAGGACACTGAATGACCCACACAGGACACTCATGACCCACGCAGGACACTCAATGACCCACTCAGGACACTCAATGAACCACGCAGAACATTCAGGACCCATGCAGGACACTCAATGACCCACACAGGACGCTCAGGACACACGCAGGACACTCAATGACCCACACCGGACACTCAGGACCCACGCAGGACACTCAATGATCCTCACAGGACAGTCAGGACCCACGCTGGACACTCAATGAACCACGCAGGACACTCAATGACGCACACAGGACACTCAGGACCCGCGCAAGACACTCAATGACCAACGCAGGACACTCAGGACCCACGCAGGACACTCAATGACCCACGCAGGACACTCAATGACCCACACAGGACACTCAATGAACCACGCAGGACACTCAATGACTCACGCAGGACACTCATGGCCCTCGCAGGACACTCAATGACCCACGCAGGGCACTCATGACCCACGCAGGACACTCAATGACCCACGCAGGACACTCATTAACCACGCAGGACACACAATGACCCACTCAGGACACTCAATAACCCACGCAGGACACTGAATGACCCACACAGGACACTCATGACACACGCAGGACACTCAATGACCCACTCAGGACACTCAATGAGCAACGCAGGACCCACAAAGACCCACCCAGAACACTCAGGACCCACGTAGGACACTCAATGACCGCACAGAACACTGAATGACCCACGCAGGACACACAACAACCCTCACAGGACACTCAGGACCCACGCAGGAGACTCAATGACCCAGGCAGGACACTCATTACCCACGCAGGACACTCAATGACCCACACAGGACCTCATGACCCAAGCAGGACACTCAATGACCCACACCGGACACTCGGGACCCACGCAGGACACTCAATGATCGTCACAGGACACTCAGGACCCACGCCGGACACTCAATGAACCACGCAGGACACTCAATGACGCACACAGGACACTCAGAACCCGCGCAAGACACTCAATGACCAACGCAGGACACTCAGGACCCACGCAGGACAGTCAATGACAAACGCAGGACACTCAATGACCCACACAGGACACTCAATGACCCACACAGGACACTCAGGACCCACGCAGGACACTCAATGACACACGCAGGACACTCAATGACCCACGCAGGACCCTCATGACCCAAGCAGGACACTCAATGACCCACACAGGACACTCATGACCCACACAGGACACTCAATAACCCACGCAGGACACTGAATGACCCACACAGGACACTCATGACCCACGCAGGACACTCAATGACCCACTCAGGACACTCAATGACCCACGCAGAACACTCAGGACCCATGCAGGACACTCAATGACCCACACAGGACGCTCAGGACACACGCAGGACACTCAATGACCCACACCGGACACTCAGGACCCACGCAGGACACTCAATGATCCTCACAGGACAGTCAGGACCCACGCTGGACACTCAATGAACCACGCAGGACACTCAATGACGCACACAGGACACTCAGGACCCGCGCAAGACACTCAATGACCAACGCAGGACACTCAGGACCCACGCAGGACAGTCAATGACCCACGCAGAACACTCAATGACCCACGCAGGACACTCAATGACCCACACAGGACACTCAATGACCCACACAGGACACTCATGACCCACGCAGGACACTCAATGACCCACGCAGGACACTTAGTGACCTACACAGGACACTCAGGACCCACGCAGGACACGCAATGACCCGTGCAGGACACTCAATGACCCACACAGGACACTCAATGACCCACGCGGGACACTCAATGACTCACGCAGGACACTCATGGCCCTCGCAGGACACTCAATGACCCACGCAGGACACTCATGACCCACGCAGAACACTCAATGACCCACGCAGGACACTCATGTACCACGCAGGACACGCAATGACCCACGCAGGACACTCATGACCCACGCAGGACACTCAATGACCCACACAGGACACTCAATGACCAACACAGGACGCTCAGGACACACGCAGGACACTCAATGACCCACACCGGACACTCAGGACCCACGCAGGACACTCAATGATCCTCACAGGACAGTCAGGACCCACGCTGGACACTCAATGAACCACGCAGGACACTCAATGACGCACACAGGACACTCAGGACCCGCGCAAGACACTCAATGACCAACGCAGGACACTCAGGACCCACGCAGGACAGTCAATGACCCTCGCAGGACACTCAATGACCCACACAGGACACTCAATGACCCACGCAGGACACTCAATGACTCACGCAGGACACTCATGGCCCTCGCAGGACACTCAATGACCCACGCAGGGCACTCATGACCCACGCAGGACGCTCAATGACCCACGCAGGACACTCATTAACCACACAGGACACACAATGACCCACACAGGACACTCAATAACCCACGCAGGACACTGAATGACCCACACAGGACACTCATGACCCGTGCAGGACACTCAATGACCCACACAGGACACTCAATGACCCACGCGGGACACTCAATGACTCACGCAGGACACTCATGGCCCTCGCAGGACACTCAATGACCCAAGCAGGACACTCAATGACCCACACAGGACACTCAATGACCAACACAGGACGCTCAGGACACACGCAGGACACTCAATGACCCACACCGGACACTCAGGACCCACGCAGGACACTCAATGATCCTCACAGGACAGTCAGGACCCACGCTGGACACTCAATGAACCACGCAGGACACTCAATGACGCACACAGGACACTCAGGACCCGCGCAAGACACTCAATGACTAACGCAGGACACTCAGGACCCACGCAGGACAGTCAATGACCCTCGCAGGACACTCAATGACCCACGCAGGACACTCAATGACCCACACAGGCCACTCAATGACCCACACAGGACACTCATGACCCACACAGGACACTCAATGACCCACGCAGGACACTTAGTGACCTACACAGGACACTCAATGACCCACACAGGACACTCAGGACCCGCGCAGGACACTCAATGTCCCAAGCAGGACACTCATGACCCACGCAGGACACTCAATGACAAACACAGGACACTCAGGACCCACGCAGGACACGCAATGACCCGTGCAGGACACTCAATGACCCACACAGGACACTCAATGACCCACGCGGGACACTCAATGACTCACGCAGGACACTCATGGCCCTCGCAGGACACTCAATGACCCACGCAGGACACTCATGACCCACGCAGGACACGCAATGACCCACGCAGGACACTCATGAACCACGCAGGACACGCAATGACCCACGCCGGACACTCATGACCCACGCAGGACACTCAATGACCCACACAGGACACTCATGACCCACGCAGGACTTCCATGACCCACGCAGGACACTCAATGACCCACACAGGACACTCAATGACCCACGCAGGACACTCAGTAACCCACACAGGACACTCATGACCCACGCTCGACACTCAATGACCCATGCAGGACACTCAGGACCACAGGCAGGACACTCAATGACCCATGCAGGACACTCAGGACCCAACCAGGACACTCAATGACCCAAACAGGACACACAGTGACCCACACAGGACACTCAATGACCCACACAGGACACACAATGACCCACGCAGGACACTCAATAACCCTCAAAGGACACTCAATGACCCACGCAGGACACTCATGACCCACGCAGTATACTTAACGATCCACGCAGGACACTCATGACCCACGCAGGACACTCAATGACGCACACAGGATACTCAATGACACACGCAGGACACTCAATGACCCACACAGGACACTCATTAACCACACAGGACACACAATGACCCACACAGGACACTCAATAACCCACGCAGGACACTGAATGACCCACGCAGGGCACTCATGACCCACGCAGGACGCTCAATGACCCACGCAGGACACTCATTAACCACACAGGACACACAATGACCCACACAGGACACTCAATAACCCACGCAGGACACTGAATGACCCACACAGGACACTCATGACCCGTGCAGGACACTCAATGACCCACACAGGACACTCAATGACCCACGCGGGACACTCAATGACTCACGCAGGACACTCATGGCCCTCGCAGGACACTCAATGACCCAAGCAGGACACTCAATGACCCACACAGGACACTCAATGACCAACACAGGACGCTCAGGACACACGCAGGACACTCAATGACCCACACCGGACACTCAGGACCCACGCAGGACACTCAATGATCCTCACAGGACAGTCAGGACCCACGCTGGACACTCAATGAACCACGCAGGACACTCAATGACGCACACAGGACACTCAGGACCCGCGCAAGACACTCAATGACTAACGCAGGACACTCAGGACCCACGCAGGACAGTCAATGACCCTCGCAGGACACTCAATGACCCACGCAGGACACTCAATGACCCACACAGGACACTCAATGACCCACACAGGACACTCATGACCCACACAGGACACTCAATGACCCACGCAGGACACTTAGTGACCTACACAGGACACTCAATGACCCACACAGGACGCTCAGGACCCGCGCAGGACACTCAATGTCCCAAGCAGGACACTCATGACCCACGCAGGACACTCAATGACAAACACAGGACACTCAGGACCCACGCAGGACACGCAATGACCCGTGCAGGACACTCAATGACCCACACAGGACACTCAATGACCCACGCGGGACACTCAATGACTCACGCAGGACACTCATGGCCCTCGCAGGACACTCAATGACCCACGCAGGACACTCATGACCCACGCAGGACACGCAATGACCCACGCAGGACACTCATGAACCACGCAGGACACGCAATGACCCACGCCGGACACTCATGACCCACGCAGGACACTCAATGACCCACACAGGACACTCATGACCCACGCAGGACTTCCATGACCCACGCAGGACACTCAATGACCCACACAGGACACTCAATGACCCACGCAGGACACTCAGTAACCCACACAGGACACTCATGATCCACGCTCGACACTCAATGACCCATGCAGGACACTCAGGACCACAGGCAGGACACTCAATGACCCATGCAGGACACTCAGGACCCAACCAGGACACTCAATGACCCAAACAGGACACACAGTGACCCACACAGGACACTCAATGACCCACACAGGACACACAATGAACCACGCAGGACACTCAATAACCCTCAAAGGACACTCAATGACCCACGCAGGACACTCATGACCCACGCAGTATACTTAACGATCCACGCAGGACACTCATGACCCACGCAGGACACTCAATGACGCACACAGGATACTCAATGACACACGCAGGACACTCAATGACCCACACAGGACACTCAGGATACACGCAGGACACTCAATGACCCATGCAGGACACTCATGACCCACGCAGTATACTTAACGATCCACGCAGGACACTCATGACCCACGCAGGACACTCATGACCCACGCAGGACACTCAATGACGCACACAGGATACTCCATGACACACGCAGGACACTCAATGACCCACACCGGACACTCAATGACCCACATAGGACAGTCAATGTCCACGCAGGACACTCATGACCCACGCAGGACTCTCAATGACCCATGCAGGACACTCATGACCCACGCAGGACACTTAACGATCCACGCAGGACACTCATGAGCCACGCAGGACACTCATGACCCACGCAGGACACTCAATGACCCACGCAGGACACTCAGGGCCCACGCAGGACACTCAATGACACACGCAGGACACTCAATGAACCACGCAGGACACTCAATGACCCACAAAGGACACTCGATGACCCACATAGGACAGTCAATGACCACGCAGGACACTCATGACCCACGCAGGACTCTCAATGACCCATGCAGGACACTCATGACCCACGTAGGATACTTAACGATCCACGCAGGACACTCATGAACCACGCAGGACACTCATGACCCACGCAGGACACTCAATGAACCACACAGGACACTCAATGACCCACGCAAGACACTCATGACCCACGCAGGACACTCAATGACCCACACAGGACACTCAATGACCCACACAGGACACTCAATGAAACACACAGGACTCTCAATGACACACACAGGACACTCATGACCCATGCAGGACACTCAATGACCCACGCAGGACACTCAATGACGCACACAGGACACTCAATGACCCACGCAGGACACTCAATCACCCACACAGGACACTCAGGACTCACGCAGGACACTCAATGACCGACACAGGACACTCAGGACCCACGCAGGACACTCAATGACCACACAGGACACTTAGGACCCACGCAGGACACTCAGTGACCCATACAGGACACTCAGGACCCACACTGGACCCACAATGACCCACCCAGGACACTCAGGACCCACGTAGGACACTCAATGACCGCAGAGAACACTCAATGACCCACGCAGGACACACAATAACCCTCACAGGACACTCAGGACCCACGCAGGAGACTCAATGACCCACGCAGGACACTCATGACCAACGCAGGACACTCAATGACCCACGCAGGACACTCAATGACCCTGACAGGACACTCAATGACCCACGAAGGACACTCAGAACCCACGCAGGACACTCAATAACCCAGGCAGGACACTCATGAACCACGCAGGACACGCAATGACCCACGCAGGACACTCAATGACCCACGCAGGACACTCAATGACCCACACAGGACACTCAATGACCCATGCCGTGCACTCATATCCCACGCATGAACTCAATGACCCACGCAGGACACTCAATGTCCCACGCAGGACACTCAGGACCCACGCAGGACACTCAATGACCCACGCAGGACACTCAATGACATAGGCAGGACACTCAATGACCCACACATGACACTCATGACCCACACAGTACTCTCAATGACCCACACAGGACACTCAGGACTCACGCAGGACACACAATGACCGACACAGGACACTCAGGAACCACGCAGGACACTCAATGACACACACAGGACACTCAATGACCCACGCAGGTCACTCAATGACCCACAAAGGACACTCGTGACCCACACAGGACACACAATGACCCACGCAGGACACTCAATGACCCACACAGGACACTCATGACCCACGCACGACAATCAATGAACCATGCAGGACACTCAGGACTCACGCACGACACTCATGACCCATGCAGGACACTCAATGACCCACGCAGGACACTCAATGACACACGCAGGACACTCAATGACCAACGCAGGACACTCAATGACCAACACAGGACACTCAATGACACACGCAGGACACTCAATGACCCACACCGGACACTCAATGACCCACATAGGACAGTCAATGACCACGCAGGACACTCATGACCCACGCAGGACTCTCAATGACCCATGCAGGACACTCATGACCCACGCAGGACACTTAACGATCCACGCAGGACAATCATGAGCCACGCAATACACTCATGACCCACGCAGGACACTCAATGACCCACGCAGGACACTCAATGACACACGCAGGACACTCAATGACCACGCAGGACACTCATGAGCCACGCAGGACTCTCAATGACCCATGCAGGACACTCATGAACCACGCAGGATACTGAACGATCCAGGCAGGACACTCATGACCCACGCAGGACACTCATGACCCACGCAGGACACTCAATGACCCGTGCAGGACACTCAATGACCCACGCGGGACACTCAATGACTCACGCAGGACACTCATGGCCCTCGCAGGACACTCAATGACCCAAGCAGGACACTCAATGACCCACACAGGACACTCAATGACCAACACAGGACACTCAAGACCCACGCAGGACACTCAATGACCCACACAGGACACTCAATGACTCACACAGGACACTCATGGCCCTCGCAGGACACTCAATGACCCACGCAGGACACTCAATGACCCACACAGGACACTCAATGACCCACGCAGGACACTCAATGACTCACGCAGGACACTCATGGCCCTCGCAGGACACTCAATGACCCACGCAGGGCACTCATGACCCACGCAGGACACTCAATGACCCACGCAGGACACTCATTAACCACGCAGGACACTCAATGACCCACACAGGACACTCAATGACTCACACAGGACACTCAGGACCCACGCAGGTAACCCAAAGACCCACGCAGGACACTCAATGACCCACACAGGACACTCAATGACCCACGCAGGACACTCAATGACTCACGCAGGACACTCATGGCCCTCGCAGGACACTCAATGACCCACGCAGGGCACTCATGACCCACGCAGGACACTCAATGACCCACGCAGGACACTCATTAACCACACAGGACACTCAATGACCCACACAGGACACTCAATAACCCACGCAGGACACTGAATGACCCACACAGGACAATCATGACCCACGCAGGACACTCAATGACCCACTCAGGACACTCAATGACCAACGCAGGACACACAATGACCCACCCAGAACACTCAGGACCCACGTAGGACACTCAATGACCGCACAGAACACTGAATGACCCACGCAGGACACACAACAACCCTCACAGGACACTCAGGACCCACGCAGGAGACTCAATGACCCACGCAGGACACTCATGACCCACGCAGGACACTCAATGACCCAGGCAGGACACTCATTACCCACGCAGGACACTCAATGACCCACACAGGACCCTCATGACCCAAGCAGGACACTCAATGACCCACACCGGACACTCAGGACCCACGCAGGACACTCAATGATCCTCACAGGACACTCAGGACCCACGCCGGACACTCAATGAACCACGCAGGACACTCAATGACGCACACAGGACACTCAGAACCCGCGCAAGACACTCAATGACCAACGCAGGACACTCAGGACCCACGCAGGACAGTCAATGACAAACGCAGGACACTCAATGACCCACACAGGACACTCAATGACCCACACAGGACACTCAGGACCCACGCAGGACACTCAATGACCCACGCAGGACACTCAATGACCCACGCAGGACCCTCATGACCCAAGCAGGACACTCAATGACCCACACAGGACACTCATGACCCACACAGGACACTCAATAACCCACGCAGGACACTGAATGACCCACACAGGACACTCATGACCCACGCAGGACACTCAATGACCCACTCAGGACACTCAATGACCCACGCAGAACACTCAGGACCCA
Organism: Chiloscyllium plagiosum; assembly: GCF_037043375.1. Classification (NCBI taxonomy): domain Eukaryota; kingdom Metazoa; phylum Chordata; class Chondrichthyes; order Orectolobiformes; family Hemiscylliidae; genus Chiloscyllium; species Chiloscyllium plagiosum. The sequence continues at coordinate 6,729,733 of NW_028270176.1, forward strand.
TGCAGGACACTCAATGACCCACACAGGACGCTCAGGACACACGCAGGACACTCAATGACCCACACCGGACACTCAGGACCCACGCAGGACACTCAATGACCCTCACAGGACAGTCAGGACCCACGCTGGACACTCAATGAACCACGCAGGACACTCAATGACGCACACAGGACACTCAGGACCCACGCAAGACACTCAATGACCAACGCAGGACACTCAGGACCCACGCAGGACACTCAATGACCCACGCAGGACACTCAATGACCCACACAGGACACTCAATGACCCACACAGGACACTCAATGACCCACACAGGACACTCATGACCCACACAGCACACTCAATGACCCACGCAGGACACTTAGTGACCTACACAGGACACTCAATGACCCACACAGGACACTCAGGACCCGCGCAGGACACTCAATGTCCCAAGCAGGACACTCATGACCCACGCAGGACACTCAATGACAAACACAGGACACTCAGGACCCACGCAGGACACGCAATGACCCGTGCAGGACACTCAATGACCCACACAGGACTCTCAATGACCCACGCTGGACACCCAATGACCCACGCAGGACACTCATGGCCCTCGCAAGACACTCAATGACCCACGCAGGACACTCATGACCCACGCAGGACACTCAATGAACCACGCAGGACACTCATGAACCACGCAGGACACGCAATGACCCACGCCGGACACTCATGACCCACGCAGGACTTCCATGACCCACGCAGGACACTCAATGACCCACACAGGACACTCAATGACCCACGCAGGACACTCAGTAACCCACACAGGACACTCAGGACCCCAGGCAGGACACTCAATGACCCATGCAGGACACTCAGGACCCAACCAGGACACTCAATGACCCAGTCAGGACACACAGTGACCCACACAGGACACTCAATGACCCACACAGGACACACAATGACCCACGCAGGACACTCAATAACCCTCAAAGGACACTCAATGACCCACGCAGGACACTCAATGACCCACACAGGACACTCATAACCTACGCAGGACACTCAATGACCCACACAGGACACTCAGGATACACGCAGGACACTCAATGACCCATGCAGGACACTCATGACCCACGCAGTATACTTAACGATCCACGCAGGACATTCATGACCCACGCAGGACATTCATGACCAACGCAGGACACTCAATGACGCACACAGGATACTCAATGACACACGCAGGACACTCAATGACCCACACCGGACACTCAATGACCCACATAGGACAGTCAATGTCCACGCAGGACACTCATGACCCACGCAGGACTCTCAATGACCCATGCAGGACACTCATGACCCACGCAGGACACTTAACGATCCACGCAGGACACTCATGAGCCACGCAGGACACTCATGACCCACGCAGGACACTCAATGACCCACGCAGGACACTCAGGGCCCACGCAGGACACTCAATGACACACGCAGGACACTCAATGAACCACGCAGGACACTCAATGACCCACAAAGGACACTCGATGACCCACATAGGACAGTCAATGACCACGCAGGACACTCATGACCCACGCAGGACTCTCAATGACCCATGCAGGACACTCATGACCCACGCAGGATACTTAACGATCCACGCAGGACACTCATGAACCACGCAGGACACTCATGACCCACGCAGGACACTCAATGACCCACACAGGACACTCAATGACCCACGCAAGACACTCATGACCCACGCAGGACACTCAATGACCCACACAGGACACTCAATGACCCACACAGGACACTCAATGAAACACACAGGACTCTCAATGACACACACAGGACACTCATGACCCATGCAGGACACTCAATGACCCACGCAGGACACTCAATGACGCACACAGGACACTCAATGACCCACATAGGACAGTCAATGTCCACGCAGGACACTCATGACCCACGCAGGACACTCAATGACCCACACAGGACACTCAATGACCCACACAGGACACTCAATGAAACACACAGGACTCTCAATGACACACACAGGACACTCATGACCCATGCAGGACACTCAATGACCCACGCAGGACACTCAATGACGCACACAGGACACTCAATGACCCACCCAGGACACTCAATCACCCACACAGGACACTCAGGACTCACGCAGGACACTCAATGACCGATACTCGGGACCCACACTGGACCCACAATGACCCACCCAGGACACTCAGGACCCACGTAGGACACTCAATGACCGCAGAGAACACTCAATGACCCACGCAGGACACACAATAACCCTCACAGGACACTCAGGACCCACGCAGGAGACTCAATGACCCACGCAGGACACTCATGACCCACGCAGGACACTCAATGACCCACACAGGACACTCCTGACCCACGCAGGACACTCAATAACCCACACAGGACACTCAATGACCCACGCAGGACACTCAATGACCCTCACAGGACACTCAATGACCCACGAAGGACACTCAGAACCCACGCAGGATACTCAATAACCCACGCAGGACACTCATGAACCACGCAGGACACTCAATGACCCACGCAGGACACTCAATGACCCACGCAGGACACTCAATGACCCACACAGGACACTCAATGACCCATGCAGGGCACTCATATCCCACGCATGAACTCAATGACCCACGCAGGACACTCAATGTCCCACGCAGGACACTCAGGACCCATGCAGGACACTCAATGACCCACGCAGGACACTCAATGACATAGGCAGGACACTCAATGACCCACACATGACACTCATGACCCACACAGTACTCTCAATGACCCACACAGGACACTCAGGACTCACGCAGGACACTCAATGACCGACACAGGACACTCAGGACCCACGCAGGACACTCAATGACACACACAGGACACTCAATGACCCACGCAGGTCACTCAATGACCCACAAAGGACACTCGTGACCCACACAGGACACACAATGACCCACGCAGGACACTCAATGACCCACGCAGGACACTCATGACCCACGCAGGACACTCAATGACCCACACAGGACACTCATGAACCACGCAGGACACGCAATGACCCACGCCGGACACTCATGACCCACGCAGGACACTCAATGACCCACACAGGACACTCATGACCCACGTAGGACTTCCATGACCCACGCAGGACACTCAATGACCCACACAGGACACTCAATGACCCACGCAGGACACTCATGACCCACGCTCGACACTCAATGACCCATGCAGGACACTCAGGACCCCAGGCAGGACACTCAATGACCCATGCAGGACACTCAGGACCCAACCAGGACACTCAATGACCCAATCAGGACACACAGTGACCCACACAGGACACTCAATGACCCACACAGGACACACAATGACCCACGCAGGACACTCAATAACCCTCAAAGGACACTCAATGACCCATGCAGGACACTCAATGACCCACACAGGACACTCAGGATACACGCAGGACACTCAATGACCCACACAGGACACTCAGGATACACGCAGGACACTCAATGACCCATGCAGGACACTCATGACCCACGCAGTATACTTAACGATCCACGCAGGACACTCATGACCCACGCAGGACACTCATGACCCACGCAGGACACTCAATGACGCACACAGGATACTCAATGACACACGCAGGACACCCAATGACCCACACCGGACACTCAATGACCCACATAGGACAGTCAATGTCCACACAGGACACTCATGACCCACGCAGGACACTTAACGATCCACGCAGGACACTCATGAGCCACGCAGGACACTCATGACCCACGCAGGACACTCAATGACCCACGCAGGACACTCAGGGCCCACGCAGGACACTCAATGACACACGCAGGACACTCAATGAACCACGCAGGACACTCAATGACCACGCAGGACACTCATGACCCACGCAGGACTCTCAATGACCCATGCAGGACACTCATGACCCACGCAGGATACTTAACGATCCACGCAGGACACTCATGAACCACGCAGGACATTCATGACCCACGCAGGACACTCAATGACCCACACAGGACACTCAATGACCCACGCAAGACACTCATGACCCACGCAGGACACTCAATGACCCACACAGGACACTCAATGAAACACACAGGACTCTCAATGACACACACAGGACACTCATGACCCATGCAGGACACTCAATGACCCACGCAGGACACTCAATGACGCACACAGGACACTCAATGACCCACGCAGGACACTCAATCACCCACACAGGACACTCAGGACTCACGCAGGACACTCAATGACCGACACAGGACACTCAGGACCCACGCAGGACACTCAATGACCACACAGGACACTTAGGACCCACGCAGGACACTCAGTGACCGATACAGGACACTCAGGACCCACACTGGACCCACAATGACCCACCCAGGACACTCAGGACCCACGTAGGACACTCAATGACCGCAGAGAACACTCAATGACCCACGCAGGACACACAATAACCCTCACAGGACACTCAGGACCCACGCAGGAGACTCAATGACCCACGCAGGACACTCATGACCCACGCAGGACACTCAATGACCCACGCAGGACACTCCTGACCCACGCAGGACACTCAATGACCCACACAGGACACTCAATGACCCACGCAGGACACTCAATGACCCTCACAGGACACTCAATGACCCACAAAGGACACTCAGAACCCACGCAGGACGCTCAATAACCCACGCAGGACACTCATGAACCACGGAGGACACGCAATGACCCACGGAGGACACGCAATGACCCACGCAGGACACTCAATGACCCACGCAGGACACTCAATGAACCACACAGGACACTCAATGACCCATGCAGGGCACTCATATCCCACGCATGAACTCAATGACCCACGCAGGACACTCAATGTCCCACGCAGGACACTCAGGACCCACGCAGGACACTCAATGACCCACGCAGGACACTCAATGACATAGGCAGGACACTCAATGACCCACACATGACACACACAGTACTCTCAATGACCCACACAGGACACTCAGGACTCACGCAGGACACTCAATGACCGACACAGGACACTCAGGACCCACGCAGGACACTCAATGACACACACAGGACACTCAATGACCCACGCAGGTCACTCAATGACCCACAAAGGACACTCGTGACCCACACAGGACACACAATGACCCACGCAGGACACTCAATGACCCACACAGGACACTCATGACCCACGCACGACATTCAATGACCCACGCAGGACACTCAGGACTCACGCACGACACTCAAGACCCATGCAGGAGACTCAATGACCCACGCAGGACACTCAATGACACACGCAGGACACTCAATGACCAACGCAGGACACTCAATGACCAACACAGGACACTCAATGACACACGCAGGACACTCAATGATCCACACCGGACACTCAATGACCCACATAGGACAGTCAATGACCACGCAGGACACTCATGAACCACGCAGGACACTCATGACCCACGCAGGACACTCAATGACCCACACAGGACACTCAATGACCCACGCAAGACACTCATGACCCACGCAGGACACTCAATGACTCACACAGGACACTCAATGACCCACACAGGACACTCAATGAAACACACAGGACTCTCAATGACACACACAGGACACTCATGACCCATGCAGGACACTCAATGACCCACGCAGGACACTCAATGACGCACACAGGACACTCAATGACCCACGCAGGACACTCAATCACCCACACAGGACACTCAGGACTCACGCAGGACACTCAATGACCGATACTCGGGACCCACACTGGACCCACAATGACCCACCCAGGACACTCAGGACCCACGTAGGACACTCAATGACCGCAGAGAACACTCAATGACCCACGCAGGACACACAATAACCCTCACAGGACACTCAGGATCCACGCAGGAGACTCAATGACCCACGCAGGACACTCATGACCCACGCAGGACACTCAATGACCCACGCAGGACACTCCTGACCCACGCAGGACACTCAATGACCCACACAGGACACTCAATGACCCATGCAGGACACTCAATGACCCTCACAGGATACTCAATGACCCACGAAGGACACTCAGAACCCACGCAGGACACTCAATAACCCACGCAGGACACTCATGAACCACGCAGGACACGCAATGACCCACGCAGGACACTCAATGACCCACGCAGGACACTCAATGACCCACACAGGACACTCAATGACCCATGCAGGGCACTCATATCCCACGCATGAACTCAATGACCCACGCAGGACACTCAATGTCCCACGCAGGACACTCAGGACCCATGCAGGACACTCAATGACCCACGCAGGACACTCAATGACATAGGCAGGACACTCAATGACCCACACATGACACTCATGACCCACACAGTACTCTCAATGACCCACACAGGACACTCAGGACTCACGCAGGACACTCAATGACCGACACAGGACACTCAGGACCCACGCAGGACACTCAATGACACACACAGGACACTCAATGACCCACGCAGGTCACTCAATGACCCACAAAGGACACTCGTGACCCACACAGGACACACAATGACCCACGCAGGACACTCAATGACCCACGCAGGACACTCATGACCCACGCAGGACACTCAATGACCCACGCAGGACACTCATGAACCACGCAGGACACGCAATGACCCACGCCGGACACTCATGACCCACGCAGGACACTCAATGACCCACACAGGACACTCATGACCCACGTAGGACTTCCATGACCCACGCAGGACACTCAATGACCCACACAGGACACTCAATGACCCACGCAGGACACTCAGTAACCCACACAGGACACTCATGACCCACGCTCGACACTCAATGACCCATGCAGGACACTCAGGACCCCAGGCAGGACACTCAATGACCCATGCAGGACACTCAGGACCCAACCAGGACACTCAATGACCCAATCAGGACACACAGAGACCCACACAGGACACTCAATGACCCACACAGGACACACAGTGACCCACGCAGGACACTCAATAACCCTCAAAGGACACTCAATGACCCATGCAGGACACTCAATGACCCACACAGGACACTCATGAACCACGCAGGACACGCAATGACCCACGCCGGACACTCAGGATACACGCAGGACACTCAATGACCCATGCAGGACACTCATGACCCACGCAGTATACTTAACGATCCACGCAGGACACTCAATGACCCACACAGGACACTCAATGACCCACGCAGGACACTCAGTAACCCACACAGGACACTCATGACCCACGCTCGACACTCAATGACCCATGCAGGACACTCAGGACCACAGGCACGACACTCAATGACCCATGCAGGACACTCAGGACCCAACCAGGACACTCAATGACCCAATCAGGACACACAGTGACCCACACAGGACACTCAATGACCCACACAGGACACACAGTGACCCACGCAGGACACTCAATAACCCTCAAAGGACACTCAATGACCCATGCAGGACACTCAATGACCCACACAGGACACTCAGGATACACGCAGGACACTCAATGACCCACACAGGACACTCAGGATACACGCAGGACACTCAATGACCCATGCAGGACACTCATGACCCACGCAGTATACTTAACGATCCACGCAGGACACTCATGACCCACGCAGGACACTCATGACCCACGCAGGACACTCAATGACGCACACAGGATACTCAATGACACACGCAGGACACTCAATGACCCACACCGGACACTCAATGACCCACATAGGACAGTCAATGTCCACACAGGACACTCATGACCCATGCAGGACTCTCAATGACCCATGCAGGACACTCATGACCCACGCAGGACACTTAACGATCCACGCAGGACACTCATGAGCCACGCAGGACACTCATGACCCACGCAGGACACTCAATGACCCACGCAGGACACTCAGGGCCCACGCAGGACACTCAATGACACACGCAGGACACTCAATGAACCACGCAGGACACTCAATGACCCACAAAGGACACTCAATGACCCACATAGGACAGTCAATGACCACGCAGGACACTCATGACCCACGCAGGACTCTCAATGACCCATGCAGGACACTCATGACCCACGCAGGATACTTAACGATCCACGCAGGACACTCATGAACCACGCAGGACATTCATGACCCACGCAGGACACTCAATGACCCACACAGGACACTCAATGACCCACGCAAGACACTCATGACCCACGCAGGACACTCAATGACCCACACAGGACACTCAATGAAACACACAGGACTCTCAATGACACACACAGGACACTCATGACCCATGCAGGACACTCAATGACCCACGCAGGACACTCAATGACGCACACAGGACACTCAATGACCCACGCAGGACACTCAATCACCCACACAGGACACTCAGGACTCACGCAGGACACTCAATGACCGACACAGGACACTCAGGACCCACGCAGGACACTCAATGACCACACAGGACACTTAGGACCCACGCAGGACACTCAGTGACCCATACAGGACACTCAGGACCCACACTGGACCCACAATGACCCACCCAGGACACTCAGGACCCACGTAGGACACTCAATGACCGCAGAGAACACTCAATGACCCACGCAGGACACACAATAACCCTCACAGGACACTCAGGACCCACGCAGGAGACTCAATGACCCACGCAGGACACTCATGACCCACGCAGGACACTCAATGACCCACGCAGGACACTCCTGACCCACGCAGGACACTCAATGACCCACACAGGACACTCAATGACCCACGCAGGACACTCAATGACCCTCACAGGACACTCAATGACCCACAAAGGACACTCAGAACCCACGCAGGACGCTCAATAACCCACGCAGGACACTCATGAACCACGGAGGACACGCAATGACCCACGCAGGACACTCAATGACCCACGCAGGACACTCAATGACCCACACAGGACACTCAATGACCCATGCAGGGCACTCATGTCCCACGCATGAACTCAATGACCCACGCAGGACACTCAATGTCCCACGCAGGACACTCAGGACCCATGCAGGACACTCAATGACCCACGCAGGACACTCAATGACATAGGCAGGACACTCAATGACCCACACATGACACTCATGACCCACACAGGACACTCAATGACCGACACAGAACACTCAGGACCCACGCAGGACACTCAATGACACACACAGGACACTCAATGACCCACGCAGGTCACTCAATGACCCACAAAGGACACTCATGACCCACGCACGACATTCAATGACCCACGCAGGACACTCAGGACTCACGCACGACACTCATGACCCATGCAGGAGACTCAATGACCCACGCAGGACACTCAATGACACACGCAGGACACTCAATGACCAACGCAGGACACTCAATGACCAACACAGGACACTCAATGACACACGCAGGACACTCAATGATCCACACCGGACACTCATTGACCCACATAGGACAGTCAATGACCACGCAGGACACTCATGACCCACGCAGGACTCTCAATGACCCATGCAGGACACTCATGACCGACGCAGGACACTTAACGATCCACGCAGGACACTCATGAGCCATGCAGGACACTCATGACCCACGCAGGACACTCAATGACCCACGCAGGACACTCAATGACACACGCAGGACACTCAATGACCACGCAGGACACTCATGACCCACGCAGGACTCTCAATGACCCATGCAGGACACTCATGACCCACGCAGGACACTCAATGACCCACGCAGGACACTCAATGACACACGCAGGACACTCAATGACCACGCAGGACACTCATGACCCACGCAGGACTCTCAATGACCCATGCAGGACACTCATGACCCACGCAGGATACTTAACGATCCAGGCAGGACACTCATGACTCACGCAGGACACTCATGGCCCTCGCAGGACACTCAATGACCCAAGCAGGACACTCAATGACCCACACAGGACACTCAATGACCAACACAGGACACTCAAGTCCCACGCAGGACACTCAATGACCCACACAGGACACTCAATGACTCACACAGGACACTCAGGACCCACGCAGGTAACCCAAAGACCCACGCAGGACACTCAATGACCCACACAGGACACTCAATGACCCACGCAGGACACTCAATGACTCACGCAGGACACTCATGGCCCTCGCAGGACACTCAATGACCCACGCAGGGCACTCATGACCCACGCAGGACACTCAATGACCCACGCAGGACACTCATTAACCACACAGGACACTCAATGACCCACACAGGAAACTCATTGCCCACGCAGGACTTCCATGACCCACGCAGGACACACAATGACCCATGCTGGACACTCAATGACCCACGCAGGTCACTCAATCACCCACATAGGACACTCAATGACCCACACAGGACACTCAATGACCCACACAGGCCACTCAATGACCCACGCAGGACACTCATGACCCACGCAGGACACTCAATGACCCACGCAGGACACTCATGACCCACGCAGCACACTCAATAACCCACACAGGACACACAATGACCCACACAGGACACTCAATGACTCACACAGGACATTCAATGACCGAAGCAGGACACTCAATGACCCACGCAGGACACTCAATCACCCACACAGGACACTCAATGACCCATACAGGACACTCATGACCAACACAGCACACTCATGACCCACACAGGACACTCAATGACCCACGCAGGACACTCATGACTCACACTGGACACTCAATGACCCACGCAGGACACACAATGACCCACGCAGGACACTCATGACCCACACAGGATACTCAATGACCCACGCAGGACACTCATGACCCACACAGGACACTCAATGACCCATGCAGGACACTCAATGACCCACGCAGGGCACTTTATAAACGACACAGGACACTCAGTGTCCCACACAATGCACTCAGGACCCACACAGCACACCCAATGACGCATGCAGGACACACAATGACCCACGCAGGACACTCATGACCCACACAGGACACTCAATGACCCACGCAGGACACTCATGATCCACACAGGACACTCAATGACCCACACAGGACACTCAATGACCCACGCAGGTCACACAATGACCCACGCAGGACACTCAATGACCCACACAGTACACTCATGACCCACACAGGACACTCAATGACCCGCGCAGGTCACTCAATCACCCACACAGGACACTCAATGACCCACACAGGACACTCAATGACCCACACAGGACACTCATGACCCACACAGGACACTCAATGACCCACGCAGGACACTCAATGACCAACGCAGAACACTCATGACCCACACAGGACACTCAATGACCCACGCAGGACACTCAATGACCAACGCAGAACACTCATGACCGACACAAGACACTCAATGACCCACGCAGCACTCTCAATGACCCACGCAGGCCACTTTATGACCCACACAGGACACTCAGTGACCCACACAATGCACTCTGGACCCGCACAGGACACTCAAGGACCCACGCAGGACACTCAATGACCCAAACAGGACACTCATGACCCACACAGGACACTCAATGATCAACGGAGTACACTCATGATCCACACAGGACACTCAATGACCCACGCAGGACACTCAATGACCCATGCAGGACACTCAATGACCCACACAGGACACTCAATGACCCACGCAGGACACTCAATGACCCACACAGGACACTCAATGACCCACAAAGGACACTCAATGACCCACACAGGACACTCAATGACCCACACAGGACGCTCATGACCCACGCAGGGCACTCAATGACCCACACAGGACACTCGTGACCCACGCAGGACACTCAATGACCCACACAGGCCACTCATGACCCACACAGGACACTCATGACCCACACAGGACACTCAATGACCCTCGCAGGACACACAATGACCCACACAGGACACTCAATGACCCACGCAGGACACTCAATAACCCAAGCAGGACACTCAATGACCCACGCAGGACACTCATGACCAACGCAGGACACTCAATGACCCACACAGGATGCTCATGACCCACGCAGGACACTCAATGAGCCACACAGCACACTCGTTACCCACGCAGGACACTCAATGACCCACGCAGCACACTCAATGACCCACACAGGACAAACAATGACCCACGCAGGACACTCAATGACACACGCAGGACACTCAATGACCCACACAGGACACTCAATGACCCACGCAGGACACTCAATGACCCACACAGGACAGACAATGACCCACACAGGACACTCATGACCCACACAGGACACTCAATGACCCACACAGGACACTCAATGACCCACACAGGACACTCCTGACCCACGCAGGACACTCAATGACCCACACAGGACACACAATGACCAACACAGGACACTCAATGACCCACGCAGGACACTCAATGACCCACACAGGAAACTCATTGCCCACGCAGGACTTCCATGACCCACGCAGGACACACAATGACCCACGCAGGACACTCAATGACCCACGCAGGTCACTCAATGACCCACGCAGGACACTCAATGACCCACACAGGACAGACAATGACCCACACAGGACACTCATGACCCACACAGGACACTCAATGACCCACACAGGACACTCAATGACCCACACAGGACACTCCTGACCCACGCAGGACACTCAATGACCCACACAGGACACTCAATGACCAACACAGGACACTCAATGACCCACGCAGGACACTCAATGACCCACACAGGAAACTCATTGCCCACGCAGGACTTCCATGACCCACGCAGGACACACAATGACCCACGCAGGACACTCAATGACCCACGCAGGTCACTCAATCACCCACATAGGACACTCAATGACCCACACAGGACACACAATGACCCACACAGGACACTCAGGACCCACACAGGACACTCAATGACCCACGCAGGACACTCAATAACCCACGCAGGACACTCATGACCCACACAGGACACTCAATGACCCACGCAGGACACTCAATAACCCACGCAGGACACTCATGACCCACACAGGACACTCAATGACCCACGCAGGACACTCATGACCCACACAGGACACTCAATGACCCATGCAGAACACTCAATGACCCACGCAGGCCACTTTATGACCCACACAGGACACTCCATGACCCACGCAGGACTCTCAGGACCCACACAGGACACTCAATGACCCACGCAGGACACTCAATGACCCACGCAGGTCACTCATGGCCCACACAGGACACTCAATGACCCACGCAGGACACTCATGATCCACACAGGACACTCAATGACCCACACAGGACACTCAATGACTAACTTAGGACACTCAATGACCCACACAGGACACTCAATGACCCACGCAGGACACTCAATGACCCACGCAGGACACTCATGACCCACGCAGGACACTCAATGACCCACACAGGACGTTCATGACCCACGCAGGACACTCAATGACCCACACAGGACACTCGTGACCAATGCAGGACACTCAATGACCCACGCAGGACACTCAAAGACCCACACAGGACACTCATGACCCACACAGGACACTCATGACCCACACAGGACACTCAATTACCAACGCAGCACACTCAATGACCCACACAGGACACTCAATAACCCACTCAGGACACTCAATGACCCACACAGGACACTCAATGACCGAAGCAGGACACTCAATGACCCACGCAGGACACTCAATGACCCACGCAGGTCACTCAATGACCCACACAGGACACTCAATGTCCGAAGCAGGACACTCAATGACCCACGCAGGACACTCAATGACCCACGCAGGTCACTCAATGACCCACGCAGGCCACTTTATAAACGACGCAGGTCACTCAATCATCCACACAGGACACTCAATGACCCACGCAGGACACTCAATGACCGAAGCAGGACACACAATGAGACACACAGGACACTCAATCACCCACGCAGGTCACTCAATGACCGAAGCAGGACACACAATGATACACACAGGACACTCAATCACCCACACAGGACACTCATTGACCCACGCAGGACACACAATGATACACACAGGACACTCAATCACCCACACAGGACACTCATTGACCCACGCAGGACACACAATGACCCACGCAGGCCACTTTATGACCCACACAGGACACTCAGTGACCCACACAATGCACTCTGGACCCGCACAGGACACTCAGGGACCCACGCAGGACACTCAATGACCCAAACAGGACACTCATGACCCACACAGGACACTCAATGACCAACGGAGTACACTCATGATCCACACAGGACACTCAATGACCCACGCAGGACACTCAATGACCCATGCAGGACACTCAATGACCCACACAGGACACTCAATGACCCACGCAGGACACTCAATGACCCACACAGGACACTCAATGACCCACAAAGGACACTCAATGACCCACACAGGACACTCAATGACCCACACAGGACGCTCATGACCCACGCAGGGCACTCAATGACCCACACAGGACACTCGTGACCCACGCAGGACACTCAATGACCCACACAGGCCACTCATGACCCACACAGGACACTCATGACCCACACAGGACACTCAATGACCCTCGCAGGACACACAATGACCCACACAGGACACTCAATGACCCACGCAGGACACTCAATAACACAAGCAGGGCACTCAATGACCCATGCAGGACACTCATGACCCACGCAGGACACTCAATGACCCACACAGGATGCTCATGACCCACGCAGGACACTCAATGAGCCACAAAGGACACTCGTTACCCACGCAGGACACTCAATGACCCACGCAGCACACTCAATGACCCACACAGGACAAACAATGACCCACGCAGGACACTCAATGACACACGCAGGACACTCAATGACCCACACAGGACAGACAATGACCCACACAGGACACTCATGACCCACACAGGACACTCAATGACCCACACAGGACACTCAATGACCCACACAGGACACTCCTGACCCACGCAGGACACTCAATGACCCACACAGGACACTCAATGACCAACACAGGACACTCAATGACCCACGCAGGACACTCAATGACCCACACAGGAAACTCATTGCCCACGCAGGACTTCCATGACCCACGCAGGACACACAATGACCCACGCAGGACACTCAATGACCCACGCAGGTCACTCAATCACCCACACAGGACACTCAATGACCCACACAGGACACTCAATGACCCACACAGGACACTCAGGACCCACACAGGACACTCAATGACCCACGCAGGACACTCAATAACCCACACAGGACACTCATGACCCACACAGGACACTCAATGACCCACGCAGGACACTCATGACCCACACAGGACACTCAATGACCCATGCAGAACACTCAATGACCCACGCAGGCCACTTTATGACCCACACAGGACACTCCATGACCCACGCAGGACTCTCAGGACCCTCACAGGACACTCAATGACCCACGCAGGACACTCAATGACCCACGCAGGTCACTCATGGCCCACACAGGACACTCAATGACCCACGCAGGACACTCATGATCCACACAGGACACTCAATGACCCACACAGGACACTCAATGACCCACTTAGGACACTCAATGACCCACACAGGACACTCAATGACCCACGCAGGACACTCAATGACCCACGCAGGACACTCAATGACCCACGCAGGTCACTCATGGCCCACACAGGACACTCAATGACCCACACAGGACACTCATGACCCACACAGGACACTCAATGACCCACACAGGACACTCAATGACCCACACAGGACACTCCTGACCCACGCAGGACACTCAATGACCCACACAGGACACTCAATGACCAACACAGGACACTCAATGACCCACGCAGGACACTCAATGACCTACACAGGAAACTCATTGCCCACGCAGGACTTCCATGACCCACGCAGGACACACAATGACCCACGCAGGACACTCAATGACCCACGCAGGTCACTCAATCACCCACATAGGACACTCAATGACCCACACAGGACACACAATGACCCACACAGGACACTCAGGACCCACACAGGACACTCAATGACCCACGCAGGACACTCAATAACCCACGCAGGACACTCATGACCCACACAGGACACTCAATGACCCACGCAGGACACTCAATAACCCACGCAGGACACTCATGACCCACACAGGACACTCAATGACCCACGCAGGACACTCATGACCCACACAGGACACTCAATGACCCATGCAGAACACTCAATGACCCACGCAGGCCACTTTATGACCCACACAGGACACTCCATGACCCACGCAGGACTCTCAGGACCCACACAGGACACTCAATGACCCACGCAGGACACTCAATGACCCACGCAGGTCACTCATGGCCCACACAGGACACTCAATGACCCACGCAGGACACTCATGATCCACACAGGACACTCAATGACCCACACAGGACACTCAATGACTAACTTAGGACACTCAATGACCCACACAGGACACTCAATGACCCACGCAGGACACTCAATGACCCACGCAGGACACTCATGACCCACGCAGGACACTCAATGACCCACACAGGACGTTCATGACCCACGCAGGACACTCAATGACCCACACAGGACACTCATGACCAATGCAGGACACTCAATGACCCACGCAGGACACTCAAAGACCCACACAGGACACTCATGACCCACACAGGACACTCATGACCCACACAGGACACTCAATTACCAACGCAGCACACTCAATGACCCACACAGGACACTCAATAACCCACTCAGGACACTCAATGACCCACACAGGACACTCAATGACCGAAGCAGGACACTCAATGACCCACGCAGGACACTCAATGACCCACGCAGGTCACTCAATGACCCACACAGGACACTCAATGTCCGAAGCAGGACACTCAATGACCCACGCAGGACACTCAATGACCCACGCAGGTCACTCAATGACCCACGCAGGCCACTTTATAAACGACGCAGGTCACTCAATCATCCACACAGGACACTCAATGACCCACGCAGGACACTCAATGACCGAAGCAGGACACACAATGAGACACACAGGACACTCAATCACCCACGCAGGTCACTCAATGACCGAAGCAGGACACACAATGATACACACAGGACACTCAATCACCCACACAGGACACTCATTGACCCACGCAGGACACACAATGATACACACAGGACACTCAATCACCCACACAGGACACTCATTGACCCACGCAGGACACACAATGACCCACGCAGGCCACTTTATGACCCACACAGGACACTCAGTGACCCACACAATGCACTCTGGACCCGCACAGGACACTCAGGGACCCACGCAGGACACTCAATGACCCAAACAGGACACTCATGACCCACACAGGACACTCAATGACCAACGGAGTACACTCATGATCCACACAGGACACTCAATGACCCACGCAGGACACTCAATGACCCATGCAGGACACTCAATGACCCACACAGGACACTCAATGACCCACGCAGGACACTCAATGACCCACACAGGACACTCAATGACCCACAAAGGACACTCAATGACCCACACAGGACACTCAATGACCCACACAGGACGCTCATGACCCACGCAGGGCACTCAATGACCCACACAGGACACTCGTGACCCACGCAGGACACTCAATGACCCACACAGGCCACTCATGACCCACACAGGACACTCATGACCCACACAGGACACTCAATGACCCTCGCAGGACACACAATGACCCACACAGGACACTCAATGACCCACGCAGGACACTCAATAACACAAGCAGGGCACTCAATGACCCATGCAGGACACTCATGACCCACGCAGGACACTCAATGACCCACACAGGATGCTCATGACCCACGCAGGACACTCAATGAGCCACAAAGGACACTCGTTACCCACGCAGGACACTCAATGACCCACGCAGCACACTCAATGACCCACACAGGACAAACAATGACCCACGCAGGACACTCAATGACACACGCAGGACACTCAATGACCCACACAGGACAGACAATGACCCACACAGGACACTCATGACCCACACAGGACACTCAATGACCCACACAGGACACTCAATGACCCACACAGGACACTCCTGACCCACGCAGGACACTCAATGACCCACACAGGACACTCAATGACCAACACAGGACACTCAATGACCCACGCAGGACACTCAATGACCCACACAGGAAACTCATTGCCCACGCAGGACTTCCATGACCCACGCAGGACACACAATGACCCACGCAGGACACTCAATGACCCACGCAGGTCACTCAATCACCCACACAGGACACTCAATGACCCACACAGGACACTCAATGACCCACACAGGACACTCAGGACCCACACAGGACACTCAATGACCCACGCAGGACACTCAATAACCCACACAGGACACTCATGACCCACACAGGACACTCAATGACCCACGCAGGACACTCATGACCCACACAGGACACTCAATGACCCATGCAGAACACTCAATGACCCACGCAGGCCACTTTATGACCCACACAGGACACTCCATGACCCACGCAGGACTCTCAGGACCCTCACAGGACACTCAATGACCCACGCAGGACACTCAATGACCCACGCAGGTCACTCATGGCCCACACAGGACACTCAATGACCCACGCAGGACACTCATGATCCACACAGGACACTCAATGACCCACACAGGACACTCAATGACCCACTTAGGACACTCAATGACCCACACAGGACACTCAATGACCCACGCAGGACACTCAATGACCCACGCAGGACACTCATGACCACGCAGGACACTCAATGACCCACACAGGACGTTCATGACCCACGCAGGACACTCAATGACCCACACAGGACACTCGTGACCAATGCAGGACACTCAATGACCCACGCAGGACACTCAAAGACCCACACAGGACACTCATGACCCACACAGGACACTCATGACCCACACAGGACACTCAATTACCAACGCAGCACACTCAATGACCCACACAGGACACTCAATAACCCACTCAGGACACTCAATGACCCACACAGGACACTCAATGACCGAAGCAGGACACTCAATGAAGCATGCAGGACACTCAATGACCCACGCAGGTCACTCAATGACCCACGCAGGTCACTCAATGACCCACACAGGACACTCAATGTCCGAAGCAGGACACTCAATGACCCACGCAGGACACTCAATGACCCACGCAGGTCACTCAATGACCCACACAGGACACTCAATGACCCACGCAGGTCACTCAACCATCCACACAGGACACTCAATGACCCACGCAGGACACTCAATGACCGAAGCAGGACACACAATGATACACACAGGACACTCAATCACCCACGCAGGTCACTCAATGACCGAAGCAGGACACACAATGATACACACAGGACACTCAATCACCCACACAGGACACTCATTGACCCACGCAGGACACACAATGATACACACAGGACACTCAATCACCCACACAGGACACTCATTGACCCACGCAGGACACAAATTGATACACACAGGACAGTCAATGACCCACACAGGACACTCAATGACCCACACAGTACACTCATGACCCACACAGGACAGTCAATGACCCACACACGCCACTCAATCACCCACACAGGACACTCAATGACCCACACAGGACACTCATGACGCACACAGGACACTCATGACCCACACAGGACACTCAATGACCCACGCAGAACACTCAATGACCCACGCAGGACACTGATGACCCACACAGGACACTAAATGACCCATGCAGGACACTCAATGACCCACGCAGGACACTCATGACCCACACAGGACACTCAATGACCCACGCAGGACACTCATGACCCACACAGGACACTCAATGACCCACGCAGGAAACTCAATGACCCACGCAGGCCACTTTATGACCCACACAGGACACTCAATGACCCACACAGGACACTCAGGACCCACACAGGACACTCAATGAGCCACGCAGGACACTCAATGACCCACGCAGGACACTCATGACCCACACAGGACACTCAATGACCCACGCAGGACACTCATGATCCACACAGGACACTCAATGACCCACACAGGACACTCAATGACCCACGCAGGACACTCATGATCCACACAGGACACTCAATGACCCACACAGGACACTCAATGACCCACACAGGACACTCAATGACCCACGCAGGACACTCAATGACCCACGCAGGATACTCATGACCCACGCAGGACACTCAATGACCCACGCAGGACACTCATGACTCACGCAGCACACTCAATAACCCACACAGGACACACAATGATCCACACAGGACACTCAATGACTCACACAGGACATTCAATGACCGAAGCAGGACACTCAATCACCCACACAGGACACTCAATGACCCACACAGGACACTCATGACCAACACAGGACACTCATGACCCACACAGGACACACAATGACCCACGCAGGACACACAATGACCCACGCAGGACACTCATGACCCACACAGGATACTCAATGACCCACGCAGGACACTCATGACCCACACAGGACACTCAATGACCCATGCAGGACACTCAATGACCCACGCTGGCCACTTTATAAACGACACAGGACACTCAGTGACCCACACAATGCACTCAGGAGCCACACAGCACACCCAATGACGCATGCAGGACACTCATGACCCACACAGGACACTCATGACCCACACAGGACACTCATGACCCACACAGGACACTCAATCACCCTCGCAGGACACACAATGACCCACACAGGACACTCAATGACCCACGCAGGACACTCAATAACCCAAGCAGGACACTCAATGACCCACGCAGGACACACAATGACCCACGCAGGACACTCATGACCCACACAGGACACTCATGACCCACACAGGACACTCATGACCCACACAGGACACTCAATCACCCTCGCAGGACACACAATGACCCACACAGGTCACTCAATGACCCATGCAGGACACTCAATGACCCATGCAGGACACTCAATGACCCACGCAGGCCACTTTATAAACGACACAGGACACTCAGTGACCCACACAATGCACTCAGGAGCCACACAGCACACCCAATGACGCATGCAGGACACTCATGACCCACACAGGACACTCATGACCCACACAGGACACTCATGACCCACACAGGACACTCAATCACCCTCGCAGGACACACAATGACCCACACAGGACACTCAATGACCCACGCAGGACACTCAATAACCCAAGCAGGACACTCAATGACCCACGCAGGACACACAATGACCCACGCAGGACACTCATGACCCACACAGGACACTCATGACCCACACAGGACACTCATGACCCACACAGGACACTCAATGACCCACGCAGGACACTCATGCCCCACGCAGGACACTCAATGACCCACACAGGACACACAATGATCCGCACAGGACACTCAATGACTCACACAGGACATTCAATGACCGAAGCAGGACATTCAATGACCCACGCAGGATACTCAATCACCCACACAGGACACTCAATGACCCACACAGGACACTCATGACCAACACAGGACACTCATGACCCACACAGGACACTCAATGACCCACGCAGGACACTCATGACTCACACAGGACACACAATGACCCACGCAGGACACACAATGACCCACGCAGGACACTCATGACCCACACAGGATACTCAGTGACCCACACAATGCACTCAGGAGCCACACAGGACACTCAATGACCCACGCAGGACACTCAATGAACCACGCAGGACACTCATGACCCACGCAGAACACTCAATAACCCACGCAGGACACTCACGACCCACGCAGGACACTCAATGACCCACGGAGGACACTCATGACCCTCGCAGGACACTCAATGACCCACACAGGACACTCAGGACTCACGCAGGACACTCAATGACCCATGCAGGACTCTCATGACCCACGCATGACACTCAATGACCCACGCAGGACACTCATGACCCACGCAGCACACTCAATGACCCACACAGGGCACTCAATGACCCACTCAGGACACTCAATGACCAAAAAAGGATACTCAATGACCGAAGCAGGACACTCAATGACCCACGCAGGACACTCAATGACCCACGCAGGTCACTCTATGACCCACACAGGACACTCAATGACCCACACAGTACACTCATGACCCACACAGGACACTCAATGACCCACACACGCCACTCAATCACCCACACAGGACACTCAATGACCCACACAGGACACTCATGACCAACACAGGACACTCATGACCCACACAGGACACTCAATGACCCACGCAGGACACTCATGACTCACACAGGACACACAATGACCCACGCTGGACACTCATGACCCACACAGGATACTCAATGACCCACACAGGACAGACAATGACCCACACAGGACACTCATGACCCACACAGGACACTCAATGACCCACACAGGACACTCAATGACCCACACAGGACACTCCTGACCCACGCAGGACACTCAATGACCCACACAGGACACTCAATGACCAACACAGGACACTCAATGACCCACGCAGGACACTCAATGACCCACACAGGAAACTCATTGCCCACGCAGGACTTCCATGACCCACGCAGGACACACAATGACCCACGCAGGACACTCAATGACCCACGCAGGTCACTCAATCACCCACACAGGACACTCAATGACCCACACAGGACACTCAATGACCCACACAGGACACTCAGGACCCACACAGGACACTCAATGACCCACGCAGGACACTCAATAACCCACACAGGACACTCATGACCCACACAGGACACTCAATGACCCACGCAGGACACTCATGACCCACACAGGACACTCAATGACCCATGCAGAACACTCAATGACCCACGCAGGCCACTTTATGACCCACACAGGACACTCCATGACCCACGCAGGACTCTCAGGACCCTCACAGGACACTCAATGACCCACGCAGGACACTCAATGACCCACGCAGGTCACTCATGGCCCACACAGGACACTCAATGACCCACGCAGGACACTCATGATCCACACAGGACACTCAATGACCCACACAGGACACTCAATGACCCACTTAGGACACTCAATGACCCACACAGGACACTCAATGACCCACGCAGGACACTCAATGACCCACGCAGGACACTCATGACCACGCAGGACACTCAATGACCCACACAGGACGTTCATGACCCACGCAGGACACTCAATGACCCACACAGGACACTCGTGACCAATGCAGGACACTCAATGACCCACGCAGGACACTCAAAGACCCACACAGGACACTCATGACCCACACAGGACACTCATGACCCACACAGGACACTCAATTACCAACGCAGCACACTCAATGACCCACACAGGACACTCAATAACCCACTCAGGACACTCAATGACCCACACAGGACACTCAATGACCGAAGCAGGACACTCAATGACCCACGCAGGACACTCAATGACCCACGCAGGTCACTCAATGACCCACGCAGGTCACTCAATGACCCACACAGGACACTCAATGTCCGAAGCAGGACACTCAATGACCCACGCAGGACACTCAATGACCCACGCAGGTCACTCAATGACCCACACAGGACACTCAATGACCCACGCAGGACACTCAATGACCCACGCAGGTCACTCATGGCCCACACAGGACACTCAATGACCCACGCAGGACACTCATGATCCACACAGGACACTCAATGACCCACACAGGACACTCAATGACCCACTTAGGACACTCAATGACCCACACAGGACACTCAATGACCCACGCAGGACACTCAATGACCCACGCAGGACACTCATGACCACGCAGGACACTCAATGACCCACACAGGACGTTCATGACCCACGCAGGACACTCAATGACCCACACAGGACACTCGTGACCAATGCAGGACACTCAATGACCCACGCAGGACACTCAAAGACCCACACAGGACACTCATGACCCACACAGGACACTCATGACCCACACAGGACACTCAATTACCAACGCAGCACACTCAATGACCCACACAGGACACTCAATAACCCACTCAGGACACTCAATGACCCACACAGGACACTCAATGACCGAAGCAGGACACTCAATGACCCACGCAGGACACTCAATGACCCACGCAGGTCACTCAATGACCCACGCAGGTCACTCAATGACCCACACAGGACACTCAATGTCCGAAGCAGGACACTCAATGACCCACGCAGGACACTCAATGACCCACGCAGGTCACTCAATGACCCACACAGGACACTCAATGACCCACGCAGGTCACTCAACCATCCACACAGGACACTCAATGACCCACGCAGGACACTCAATGACCGAAGCAGGACACACAATGATACACACAGGACACTCAATCACCCACGCAGGTCACTCAATGACCGAAGCAGGACACACAATGATACACACAGGACACTCAATCACCCACACAGGACACTCATTGACCCACGCAGGACACACAATGATACACACAGGACACTCAATCACCCACACAGGACACTCATTGACCCACGCAGGACACAAATTGATACACACAGGACAGTCAATGACCCACACAGGACACTCAATGACCCACACAGTACACTCATGACCCACACAGGACAGTCAATGACCCACACACGCCACTCAATCACCCACACAGGACACTCAATGACCCACACAGGACACTCATGACGCACACAGGACACTCATGACCCACACAGGACACTCAATGACCCACGCAGAACACTCAATGACCCACGCAGGACACTGATGACCCACACAGGACACTAAATGACCCATGCAGGACACTCAATGACCCACGCAGGACACTCATGACCCACACAGGACACTCAATGACCCACGCAGGACACTCATGACCCACACAGGACACTCAATGACCCACGCAGGAAACTCAATGACCCACGCAGGCCACTTTATGACCCACACAGGACACTCAATGACCCACACAGGACACTCAGGACCCACACAGGACACTCAATGAGCCACGCAGGACACTCAATGACCCACGCAGGACACTCAATGACCCACACAGGACACTCAATGACCCACGCAGGACACTCATGATCCACACAGGACACTCAATGACCCACACAGGACACTCAATGACCCACGCAGGACACTCATGATCCACACAGGACACTCAATGACACACGCAGGACACTCAATGACCCACACAGGACACTCAATGACACACGCAGGACACTCAATGACCCACGCAGGATACTCATGACCCACGCAGGACACTCAATGACCCACGCAGGACACTCATGACTCACGCAGCACACTCAATAACCCACACAGGACACACAATGATCCACACAGGACACTCAATGACTCACACAGGACATTCAATGACCGAAGCAGGACACTCAATCACCCACACAGGACACTCAATGACCCACACAGGACACTCATGACCAACACAGGACACTCATGACCCACACAGGACACTCAATGACCCACGCAGGACACTAATGACTCACACAGGACACACAATGACCCACGCAGGACACACAATGACCCACGCAGGACACTCATGACCCACACAGGATACTCAATGACCCACGCAGGACACTCATGACCCACACAGGACACTCAATGACCCATGCAGGACACTCAATGACCCACGCAGGCCACTTTATAAACGACACAGGACACTCAGTGACCCACACAATGCACTCAGGAGCCACACAGCACACCCAATGACGCATGCAGGACACTCATGACCCACACAGGACACTCATGACCCACACAGGACACTCATGACCCACACAGGACACTCAATCACCCTCGCAGGACACACAATGACCCACACAGGACACTCAATGACCCACGCAGGACACTCAATAACCCAAGCAGGACACTCAATGACCCACGCAGGACACACAATGACCCACGCAGGACACTCATGACCCACACAGGACACTCATGACCCACACAGGACACTCATGACCCACACAGGACACTCAATCACCCTCGCAGGACACTCATGACCCACACAGGTCACTCAATGACCCATGCAGGACACTCAATAACCCAAGCAGGACACTCAATGACCCACGCAGGACACTCATGCCCCACGCAGGACACTCAATGAGCCACACAGGACACACAATGATCCACACAGGACACTCAATGACTCACACAGGACATTCAATGACCGAAGCAGGACATTCAATGACCCACGCAGGATACTCAATCACCCACACAGGACACTCAATCACCCACACAGGACACTCATGACCAACACAGGACACTCATGACCCACACAGGACACTCAATGACCCACGCAGGACACTCATGACTCACACAGGACACACAATGACCCACGCAGGACACACAATGACCCACGCAGGACACTCATGACCCACACAGGATACTCAGTGACCCACACAATGCACTCAGGAGCCACACAGGACACTCAATGACCCACGCAGGACACTCAATGAACCACGCAGGACACTCATGACCCACGCAGAACACTCAATGACCCACGCAGGACACTCACGACCCACGCAGGACACTCAATGACCCACGGAGGACACTCATGACCCTCGCAGGACACTCAATGACCCACACAGGACACTCAGGACTCACGCAGGACACTCAATGACCCATGCAGGACTCTCATGACCCACGCATGACACTCAATGACCCACGCAGGACACTCATGACCCACGCAGCACACTCAATGACCCACACAGGGCACTCAATGACCCACTCAGGACACTCAATGACCAAAAAAGGATACTCAATGACCGAAGCAGGACACTCAATGACCCACGCAGGACACTCAATGACCCACGCAGGTCACTCTATGACCCACACAGGACACTCAATGACCCACACAGTACACTCATGACCCACACAGGACACTCAATGACCCACACACGCCACTCAATCACCCACACAGGACACTCAATGACCCACACAGGACACTCATGACCAACACAGGACACTCATGACCCACACAGGACACTCAATGACCCACGCAGGACACTCATGACTCACACAGGACACACAATGACCCACGCTGGACACTCATGACCCACACAGGATACTCAATGACCCACGCAGGACACTCATGACCCACACAGGACACTCAATGACCCATGCAGGACACTCAATGACCCACGCAGGCCACTTTATAAACGACACAGGACTCTCAGTGACCCACGCAATGCCCTCAGGAGCCACACAGGACACTCAATGACCCACGCAGGACACTCAGTGAACCACGCAGGACACTCATGACCCACGCAGAACACTCAATGACCCACGCAGGACACTCACGACCCACGCAGGACACTCAATGACCCACGGAGGACACTCATGACCCTCGCAGGACACTCAATGACCCACACAGGACACTCAGGACTCACGCAGGACACTCAATGACCCACGCAGGACTCTCATGACCCACGCAGCACACTCAATGACCCACACAGGGCACTCAATGACCCACTCAGGACACTCAATGACAAAAAAAGGATACTCAATGACCGAAGCAGGACACTCAATGACCCACGCAGGACACTCAATGACCCACACACGCCACTCAATCACCCACACAGGACACTCAATGACCCACACAGGACACTCATGACGCACACAGGACACTCATGACCCACACAGGACACTCAATGACCCACACAGGACACTCAATGACCCACACAGGACACTCATGACCCACACAGGACACTCAATGACCCACGCAGGAAACTCAATGACCCACGCAGGCCACTTTATGACCCACACAGGACACTCAATGACCCACACAGGACACTCAGGACCCACACAGGACACTCAATGACCCACGCAGGACACTCAATGACCCACGCAGGACACTCATGGCACACACAGGACACTCAATGACCCACGCAGGACACAAATGATCCACACAGGACACTCAATAACCCACACAGGACACTCAATGACCCACGCAGGACACTCATGATCCACACAGGACACTCAATGACCCACGCAGGACACTCAATGACCCACACAGGAGACTCAATGACCCACGCAGGACACTCAATGACCCACGCAGGACACTCATGACCCACGCAGGACACTCAATGACCCACGCAGGACACTCATGACCCACGCAGCACACTCAATAACCCACACAGGACACACAATGACCCACACAGGACACTCAATGACTCACACAGGACATTCAATGACCGAAGCAGGACACTCAATCACCCACACAGGACACTCAATGACCCACACAGGACACTCATGACCAACACAGGACACTCATGACCCACACAGGACACTCAATGACCCACGCAGAACACTCAATGACCCACGCAGGACACTGATGACCCACACAGGACACTAAATGACCCACACAGGACACTCAATGACCCACGCAGGACACTCATGACCCACACAGGACACTCAATGACCCACACAGGACACTCATGACCCACACAGGACACTCAATGACCCACGCAGGAAAATCAATGACCCACGCAGGCCACTTTATGACCCACACAGGACACTCAATGACCCACACAGGACACTCAGGACCCACACAGGACACTCAATGACCCACACAGGACACTCAATGACCCACGCAGGACACTCATGGCACACACAGGACACTCAATGACCCACGCAGGACACTCATGATCCACACAGGACACTCAATAACCCACACAGGACACTCAATGACCCACGCAGGACACTCATGATCCACACAGGACACTCAATGACCCACGCAGGACACTCAATGACCCACACAGGACACTCAATGACCCACGCAGGACACTCAATGACCCACGCAGGACACTCATGACCCACGCAGGACACTCAATGACCCACGCAGGACACTCATGACCCACGCAGCACACTCAATAACCCACACAGGACACACAATGACCCACACAGGACACTCAATGACTCACACAGGACATTCAATGACCGAAGCAGTACACTCAATGACCCACGCAGGACACTCAATCACCCACACAGGACACTCAATGACCCACACAGGACACTCATGACCAACACAGCACACTCATGACCCACTCAGGACACTCAATGACCCACACAGTACACTCATGACCCACACAGGACACTCAATGACCCGCGCAGGACACTCACTGACCCACACAGGACACTCATGATCAACACAGCACACTCATGACCCACACAGGACACTCAATGACCCACGCAGGACACTCATGACCCACACAGGATACTCAATGACCCACGCAGGACACTCATGACCCATACAGGACACTCAATGACCCATGCA
Source organism: Chiloscyllium plagiosum (assembly GCF_037043375.1). Taxonomy (NCBI): domain Eukaryota; kingdom Metazoa; phylum Chordata; class Chondrichthyes; order Orectolobiformes; family Hemiscylliidae; genus Chiloscyllium; species Chiloscyllium plagiosum. Next base: position 6,759,008 of record NW_028270176.1, read on the forward strand.
GGACACTCAATGACCCACGCAGGCCACTTTATAAACGACACAGGACACTCAGTGTCCCACACAATGCACTCAGGACCCACACAGCACACCCAATGACCCATGCAGGACACTCAATGACCCACGCAGGACACTCATGACCCACACAGGACACTCAATGACCCACGCAGGACACTCATGATCCACACAGGACACTCAATGACCCACGCAGGACACTCAATGACCCACGCAGGTCACTCAATGACCCACGCAGGACACTCAATGACCCACACAGTACACTCATGACCCACACAGGACACTCAATGACCCGCGCAGGTCACTCAATCACCCACACAGGACACTCAATGACCCACACAGGACACTCATGACCCACACAGGACACTCAATGACCCACGCAGGAAACTCAATGACCAACGCAGAACACTCATGACCGACACAAGACACTCAATGACCCACGCAGCACTCTCAATGACCCACGCAGGCCACTTTATGACCCACACAGGACACTCAGTGACCCACACAATGCACTCTGGACCCGCACAGGACACTCAAGGACCCACGCAGGACACTCAATGACCCAAACAGGACACTCATGACCCACACAGGACACTCAATGACCAACGGAGTACACTCATGATACACACAGGACACTCAATGACCCACGCAGGACACTCAATGACCCATGCAGGACACTCAATGACCCACACAGGACACTCAATGACCCACGCAGGACACTCAATGACCCACACAGGACACTCAATGACCCACAAAGGACACTCAATGACCCACACAGGACACTCAATGACCCACACAGGACGCTCATGACCCACGCAGGGCACTCAATGACCCACACAGGACACTCGTGACCCATGCAGGACACTCAATGACCCACACAGGACACTCATGACCCACACAGGACACTCATGACCCACACAGGACACTCAATGACCCTCGCAGGACACACAATGACCCACACAGGACACTCAATGACCCACGCAGGACACTCAATAACCCAAGCACGACACTCAATGACCCACGCAGGATGCTCATGACCCACGCAGGACACTCAATGAGCCACACAGGACACTCGTTACCCACGCAGGACACTCAATGACCCACACAGGACACTCAATGACCCACGCAGCACACTCAATGACCCACACAGGACACTCAATGACCCACGCAGGACACTCAATGACCCACACAGGACAGACAATGACCCACACAGGACACTCATGACCCACACAGGACACTCAATGACCCACACAGGACACTCAATGACCCACACAGGACACTCCTGACCCACGCAGGACACTCAATGACCCACACAGGACACTCAATGACCAATACAGGACACTCAATGACCCACGCAGGACACTCAATGACCCACACAGGAAACTCATTGCCCACGCAGGACTTCCATGATCCACGCAGGACACACAATGACCCACGCAGGACACTCAATGACCCACGCAGGTCACTCAATCACCCACACAGGACACTCAATGACCCACACAGGACACTCAATGACCCACACAGGACACTCAGGTCCCACACAGGACACTCAATGACCCACGCAGGACACTCAATAACCCACGCAGGACACTCATGACCCACACAGGACACTCAATGACCCATGCAGGACACTCATGACCCACACAGGACACTCAATGACCCATGCAGAACACTCAATGACCCACGCAGGCCACTTTATGACCCACACAGGACACTCCATGACCCACGCAGGACTCTCAGGACCCACACAGGACACTCAATGACCCACGCAGGACACTCAATGACCCACGCAGGTCACTCATGGCCCACACAGGACACTCAATGACCCACGCAGGACACTCATGATCCACACAGGACACTCAATGACCCACACAGGACACTCAATGACCCACTTAGGACACTCAATGACCCACACAGGACACTCAATGACCCACGCAGGACACTCAATGACCCACGCAGGACACTCATGACCCACACAGGACACTCAATGACCCACACAGGACGTTCATGACCCACGCAGGACACTCAATGACCCACACAGGACACTCGTGACCAATGCAGGACACTCAATGACCCACGCAGGACACTCAAAGACCCACACAGGACACTCATGACCCACACAGGACACTCATGACCCACACAGGACACTCAATTACCAACGCAGCACACTCAATGACCCACACAGGACACTCAATAACCCACTCAGGACACTCAATGACCCACACAGGACACTCAATGACCGAAGCAGGACACTCAATGACCCACGCAGGACACTCAATGACCCACGCAGGTCACTCAATGACCCACACAGGACACTCAATGTCCGAAGCAGGACACTCAATGACCCACGCAGGACACTCAATGACCCACGCAGGTCACTCAATGACCCACACAGGACACTCAATGACCCACGCAGGTCACTCAATCATCCACACAGGACACTCAATGACCCACGCAGGACACTCAATGACCGAAGCAGGACACACAATGATACACACAGGACACTCAATCACCCACGCAGGTCACTCAATGACCGAAGCAGGACACACAATGATACACACAGGACACTCAATCACCCACACAGGACACTCATTGACCCACGCAGGACACACAATGATACACACAGGACACTCAATCACCCACACAGGACACTCATTGACCCACGCAGGACACACAATGATACACACAGGACACTCAATGACCCACACAGGACACTCAATGACCCACACAGTACACTCATGACCCACACAGGACAGTCAATGACCCACACACGCCACTCAATCACCCACACAGGACACTCAATGACCCACACAGGACACTCATGACGCACACAGGACACTCATGACCCACACAGGACACTCAATGACCCACGCAGAACACTCAATGACCCACGCAGGACACTGATGACCCACACAGGACACTAAACGACCCATGCAGGACACTCAATGACCCACGCAGGACACTCATGACCCACACAGGACACTCAATGACCCACGCAGGACACTCATGACCCACACAGGACACTCAATGACCCACGCAGGAAACTCAATGACCCACGCAGGCCACTTTATGACCCACACAGGACACTCAATGACCCACACAGGACACTCAGGACCCACACAGGACACTCAATGAGCCACGCAGGACAGTCAATGACCCACGCAGGACACTCATGACCCACACAGGACACTCAATGACCCACGCAGGACACTCATGATCCACACAGGACACTCAATGACCCACACAGGACACTCAATGACCCACGCAGGACACTCATGATCCACACAGGACACTCAATGACACACGCAGGACACTCAATGACACACACAGGACACTCAATGACCCATGCAGGACACTCAATGACCCAGGCAGAATACTCATGACCCACGCAGGACACTCAATGACCCACGCAGGACACTCATGACTCACGCAGCACACTCAATAACCCACACAGGACACACAATGATCCACACAGGACACTCAATGACTCACACAGGACATTCAATGACCCACGCAGGACACTCAATCACCCACACAGGACACTCAATGACCCACACAGGACACTCATGACCAACACAGGACACTCATGACCCACACAGGACACTCAATGACCCACGCAGGACACTCATGACTCACACAGGACACACAATGACCCACGCAGGACACACAATGACCCACGCAGGACACTCATGACCCACACAGGATACTCAATGACCCACGCAGGACACTCATGACCCACACAGGACACTCAATGACCCATGCAGGACACTCAATGACCCACGCAGGCCACTTTATATACGACACAGGACACTCAGTGACCCACACAATGCACTCAGGAGCCACACAGCACACCCAATGACGCATGCAGGACACTCATGACCCACACAGGACACTCATGACCCACACAGGACACTCATGACCCACACAGGACACTCAATCACCCTCGCAGGACACACAATGACCCACACAGGACACTCAATGACACACGCAGGACACTCAATAACCCAAGCAGGACACTCAATGACCCACGCAGGACACACAATGACCCACGCAGGACACTCATGACCCACACAGGACACTCATGACCCACACAGGACACACAATGACCCACACAGGACACTCAATCACCCTCGCAGGACACACAATGACCCACACAGGACACTCAATGACCCATGCAGGACACTCAATAACCCAAGCAGGACACTCAATGACCCACACAGGACACACAATGATCCACACAGGACACTCAATGACTCACACAGGACATTCAATGACCGAAGCAGGCCATTCAATGACCCACGCAGGATACTCAATCACCCACATAGGACACTCAATGACCCACACAGGACACTCATGACCAACACAGGACACTCATGACCCACACAGGACACTCAATGACCCACGCAGGACACTCATGACTCACACAGGACACACAATGACCCACGCAGGACACACAATGACCCACGCAGGACACTCATGACCCACACAGGATACACAGTGACCCACACAATGCACTCAGGAGCCACACAGGACACTCAATGACCCACGCAGGACACTCAATGAACCACGCAGGACACTCATGACCCACGCAGAACACTCAATGACCCACGCAGGACACTCACGACCCACGCAGGACACTCAATGACCCACGGAGGACACTCATGACCCTCGCAGGACACTCAATGACCCACACAGGACACTCAGGACTCACGCAGGACACTCAATGACCCACGCAGGACTCTCATGACCCACGCCTGACACTCAATGACCCACGCAGGACACTCATGACCCACGCAGCACACTCAATGACCCACACAGGGCACTCAATGACCCACTCAGGACACTCAATGACCAAAAAAGGATACTCAATGACCGAAGCAGGACACTCAATGACCCACGCAGGACACTCAATGACCCACGCAGGTCACTCTATGACCCACACAGGACACTCAATGACCCACACAGTACACTCATGACCCACACAGGACACTCAATGACCCACACACGCCACTCAATCACCCACACAGGACACTCAATGACCCACACAGGACACTCATGACCAACACAGGACACTCATGACCCACACAGGACACTCAATGACCCACGCAGGACACTCATGACTCACACAGGACACACAATGACCCACGCTGGACACTCATGACCCACACAGGATACTCAATGACCAACGCAGGACACTCATGACCCACACAGGACACTCAATGACCCATGCAGGACACTCAATGACCCACGCAGGCCACTTTATAAACGACACAGGACACTCAGTGACCCACGCAATGCCCTCAGGAGCCACACAGGACACTCAATGACCCACGCAGGACACTCAATGAACCACGCAGGACACTCATGACCCACGCAGAACACTCAATGACCCACGCAGGACACTCACGACCCACGCAGGACACTCAATGACCCACGGAGGACACTCATGACCCTCGCAGGACACTCAATGACCCAAACAGGACACTCAGGACTCACGCAGGACACTCATTGACCCACGCAGGACTCTCATGACCCACGCATGACACTCAATGACCCACGCAGGACACTCATGACCCACGCAGCACACTCAATGACCCACACAGGGCACTCAATGACCCACTCAGGACACTCAATGACCAAAAAAAGGATACTCAATGACCGAAGCAGGACACTCAATGCCCCATGCAGGACACTCAATGACCCACGCAGGTCACTCTATGACCCACACAGGACACTCAATGACCCACACAGTACACTCATGACCCACACAGGACACTCAATGACCCACACACGCCACTCAATCACCCACACAGGACACTCAATGACCCACACAGGACACTCATGACGCACACAGGACACTCATGACCCACACAGGACACTCAATGACCCACGCAGAACACTCAATGAACCACGCAGGACACTGATGACCCACACAGGACACTAAATGACCCATGCAGGACACTCAATGACCCACGCAGGACACTCATGACCCACACAGGACACTCAATGACCCACACAGGACACTCATGACCCACACAGGACACTCAATGACCCACGCAGGAAACTCAATGACCCACGCAGGCCACTTTATGACCCACACAGGACACTCAATGACCCACACAGGACACTCAGGACCCACACAGGACACTCAATGACCCACGCAGGACACTCAATGACCCACGCAGGACACTCATGGCACACACAGGACACTCAATGACCCACGCAGGACACTCATGATCCACACAGGACACTCAATAACCCACACAGGACACTCAATGACCCACGCAGGACACTCATGATCCACACAGGACACTCAATGACCCACGCAGGACACTCAATGACCCACACAGGACACTCAATGACCCACGCAGGACACTCAATGACCCACGCAGGACACTCATGACCCACGCAGGACACTCAATGACCCACGCAGGACACTCATGACCCACGCAGCACACTCAATAACCCACACAGGACACACAATGACCCACACAGGACACTCAATGACTCACACAGGACATTCAATGACCGAAGCAGGACACTCAATGACCCACGCAGGACACTCAATCACCCACACAGGACACTCAATGACCCACACAGGACACTCATGACCAACACAGCACACTCATGACCCACACAGGACACTCAATGACCCACACAGTACACTCATGACCCACACAGGACACTCAATGACCGTCGCAGGACACTCACTGACCCACACAGGACACTCATGATCAACACAGCACACTCATGACCCACACAGGACACTCAATGACCCACGCAGGACACTCATGACTCACACTGGACACTCAATGACCCACGCAGGACACACAATGACCCACGCAGGACACTCATGACCCACACAGGATACTCAATGACCCACGCAGGACACTCATGACCCATACAGGACACTCAATGACCCATGCAGGACACTCAATGACCCACGCAGGCCACTTTATAAACGACACAGGACACTCAGTGTCCCACACAATGCACTCAGGACCCACACAGCACACCCAATGACCCATGCAGGACACTCAATGACCCACGCAGGACACTCATGACCCACACAGGACACTCAATGACCCACGCAGGACACTCATGATCCACACAGGACACTCAATGACCCACACAGGACACTCAATGACCCACGCAGGTCACTCAATGACCCACGCAGGACACTCAATGACCCACACAGTACACTCATGACCCACACAGGACACTCAATGACCCGCGCAGGTCACTCAATCACCCACACAGGACACTCAATGACCCACACAGGACACTCATGACCCACACAGGACACTCAATGACCCACGCAGGACACTCAATGACCAACGCAGAACACTCATGACCGACACAAGACACTCAACGACCCACGCAGCACTCTCAATGACCCACGCAGGCCACTTTATGACCCACACAGGACACTCAGTGACCCACACAATGCACTCTGGACCGCACAGGACACTCAAGGACCCACGCAGGACACTCAATGACCCAAACAGGACACTCATGACCCACACAGGACACTCAATGACCAACGGAGTACACTCATGATCCACACAGGACACTCAATGACCCACGCAGGACACTCAATGACCCATGCAGGACACTCAATGACCCACACAGGACACTCAATGACCCACGCAGGACACTCAATGACCCACACAGGACACTCAATGACCCACAAAGGACACTCAATGACCCACACAGGACACTCAATGACCCACACAGGACGCTCATGACCCACGCAGGGCACTCAATGACCCACACAGGACACTCGTGACCCATGCAGGACACTCAATGACCCACACAGGACACTCATGACCCACACAGGACACTCATGACCCACACAGGACACTCAATGACCCTCGCAGGACACACAATGACCCACACAGGACACTCAATGACCCACGCAGGACACTCAATGAGCCACACAGGACACTCGTTACCCACGCAGGACACTCAATGACCCACGCAGCACACTCAATGATCCACACAGGATGCTCATGACCCACGCAGGACACTCAATGAGCCACACATGACACTCGTTACCCACACAGGACAAACAATGACCCACGCAGGACACTCAATGACCCACACAGGACACTCAATGACCCACGCAGGACACTCAATGACCCACACAGGACAGACAATGACCCACACAGGACACTCATGACCCACACAGGACACTCAATGACCCACACAGGACACTCAATGACCCACACAGGACACTCCTGACCCACGCAGGACACTCAATGACCCACACAGGACACTCAATGACCAATACAGGACACTCAATGACCCACGCAGGACACTCAATGACCCACACAGGAAACTCATTGCCCACGCAGGACTTCCATGATCCACGCAGGACACACAATGACCCACGCAGGACACTCAATGGCCCACGCAGGTCACTCAATCACCCACACAGGACACTCAATGACCCACACAGGACACTCAATGACCCACACAGGACACTCAGGTCCCACACAGGACACTCAATGACCCACGCAAGACACTCAATAACCCACGCAGGACACTCATGACCCACACAGGACACTCAATGACCCACGCAGGACACTCATGACCCACACAGGACACTCAATGACCCATGCAGAACACTCAATGACCCACGCAGGCCACTTTATGACCCACACAGGACACTCCATGACCCACGCAGGACTCTCAGGACCCACACAGGACACTCAATGACCCACGCAGGACACTCAATGACCCACGCAGGTCACTCATGGCCCACACAGGACACTCAATGACCCACGCAGGACACTCATGATCCACACAGGACACTCAATGACCCACTTAGGACACTCAATGACCCACACAGGACACTCAATGACCCACGCAGGACACTCATGACCCACGCAGGACACTCAATGACCCACACAGGACGTTCATGACCCACGCAGGACACTCAATGACCCACACAGGACACTCGTGACCAATGCAGGACACTCAATGACCCACGCAGGACACTCATAGACCCACACAGGACACTCATGACCCACACAGGACACTCATGACCCACACAGGACACTCAATTACCAACGCAGCACACTCAATGACCCACACAGGACACTCAATAACCCACTCAGGACACTCAATGACCCACACAGGACACTCAATGACCGAAGCAGGACATTCAATGACCCACGCAGGACACTCAATGACCCACGCAGGTCACTCAATGACCCACACAGGACACTCAATGTCCGAAGCAGGACACTCAATGACCCACGCAGGACACTCAATGACCCACGCAGGTCACTCAATGACCCACACAGGACACTCAATGACCCACGCAGGTCACTCAATCATCCACACAGGACACTCAATGACCCACGCAGGACACTCAATGACCGAAGCAGGACACACAATGATACACACAGGACACTCAATCACCCACGCAGGTCACTCAATGACCGAAGCAGGACACACAATGATACACACAGGACACTCAATCACCCACACAGGACACTCATTGACCCACGCAGGACACACAATGATACACACAGGACACTCAATCACCCACACAGGACACTCATTGACCCACGCAGGACACACAATGATACACACAGGACACTCAATGACCCACACAGGACACTCAATGACCCACACAGTACACTCATGACCCACACAGGACACTCAATGACCCACACACGCCACTCAATCACCCACACAGGACACTCAATGACCCACACAGGACACTCATGACGCACACAGGACACTCATGACCCACACAGGACACTCAATGACCCACGCAGAACACTCAATGACCCACGCAGAACACTGATGACCCACACAGGACACTAAACGACCCATGCAGGACACTCAATGACCCACGCAGGACACTCATGACCCACACAGGACACTCAATGACCCACGCAAGACACTCATGACCCACACAGGACACTCAATGACCCACGCAGGAAACTCAATGACACACGCAGGCCACTTTATGACCCACACAGGACACTCAATGACCCACACAGGACACTCAGGACCCACACAGGACACTCAATGAGCCACGCAGGACACTCAATGACCCACGCAGGACACTCATGACCCACACAGGACACTCAATGACCCACGCAGGACACTCATGATCCACACAGGACACTCAATGACCCACACAGGACACTCAATGACCCACGCAGGACACTCATGATCCACACAGGACACGCAATGACACACGCAGGACACTCAATGACCCACACAGGACACTCAATGACCCACGCAGGACACTCAATGACCCAGGCAGAATACTCATGACCCACGCAGGACACTCAATGACCCACGCAGGACACTCATGACTCACGCAGCACACTCAATAACCCACACAGGACACTCAATGACTCACACAGGACATTCAATGACCCACGCAGGACACTCAATCACCCACACAGGACACTCAATGACCCACACAGGACACTCATGACCAACACAGGACACTCATGACCCACACAGGACACTCAATGACCCACGCAGGACACTCATGACTCACACAGGACACACAATGACCCACGCAGGACACACAATGACCCACGCAGGACACTCATGACCCACACAGGATACTCAATGACCCACGCAGGACACTCAGGTCCCACACAGGACACTCAATAACCCACGCAGGACACTCATGACCCACACAGGACACTCAATGACCCACGCAGGACACTCATGACCCACACAGGACACTCAATGACCCATGCAGAACACTCAATGACCCACGCAGGCCACTTTATGACCCACACAGGACACTCCATGACCCACGCAGGACTCTCAGGACCCACACAGGACACTCAATGACCCACGCAGGACACTCATGATCCACACAGGACACTCAATGACCCACACAGGACACTCAATGACCCACTTAGGACACTCAATGACCCACACAGGACACTCAATGACCCACGCAGGACACTCAATGACCCACGCAGAACACTCATGACCCACGCAGGACACTCAATGACCCACACAGGACGTTCATGACCCACGCAGGACACTCAATGACCCACACAGGACACTCGTGACCAACGCAGGACACTCAATGACCCACGCAGGACACTCAAAGACCCACACAGGACACTCATGACCCACACAGGACACTCATGACCCACACAGGATACTCAATGACCCACACAGGACACTCAGTGACCCACACAATGCACTCTGGACCCGCACAGGACACTCAAGGACCCACGCAGGACACTCAATGACCCAAACAGGACACTCATGACCCACACAGGACACTCAATGACCAACGGAGTACACTCATGATCCACACAGGACACTCAATGACCCACGCAGGACACTCAATGACCCATGCAGGACACTCAATGACCCACACAGGACACTCAATGACCCACGCAGGACACTCAATGACCCACACAGGACACTCAATGACCCACAAAGGACACTCAATGACCCACACAGGACACTCAATGACCCACACAGGACGCTCATGACCCACGCAGGGCACTCAATGACCCACACAGGACACTCGTGACCCATGCAGGACACTCAATGACCCACACAGGACACTCATGACCCACACAGGACACTCAATGACCCTCGCAGGACACACAATGACCCACACAGGACACTCAATGACCCACGCAGGACACTCAATAACCCAAGCACGACACTCAATGACCCACACAGGACACTCATGACCCACGCAGGACACTCAATGACCCACACAGGATGCTCATGACCCACGCAGGACACTCAATGAGCCACACAGGACACTCGTTACCCACGCAGGACACTCAATGACCCACGCAGGACACTCAATGACCCATGCAGGACACTCAATGACCCACACAGGACACTCAATGACCCACGCAGGACACTCAATGACCCACACAGGACACTCAATGACCCACAAAGGACACTCAATGACCCACACAGGACACTCAATGACCCACACAGGACGCTCATGACCCACGCAGGGCACTCAATGACCCACACAGGACACTCGTGACCCATGCAGGACACTCAATGACCCACACAGGACACTCATGACCCACACAGGACACTCATGACCCACACAGGACACTCAATGACCCTCGCAGGACACACAATGACCCACACAGGACACTCATGACCCACGCAGGACACTCAATGACCCACACAGGATGCTCATGACCCACACAGGACACTCAATGAGCCACACAGGACACTCGTTACCCACGCAGGACACTCAATGACCCACGCAGCACACTCAATGACCCACACAGGATGCTCATGACCCACGCAGGACACTCAATGACCCAGGCAGAATACTCATGACCCACGCAGGACACTCAATGACCCACGCAGGACACTCATGACTCACGCAGCACACTCAATAACCCACACAGGACACACAATGATTCACACAGGACACTCAATGACTCACACAGGACATTCAATGACCCACGCAGGACACTCAATCACCCACACAGGACACTCAATGACCCACACAGGACACTCCTGACCAACACAGGACACTCATGACCCACACAGGACACTCAATGACCAATACAGGACACTCATGACTCACACAGGACACACAATGACCCACGCAGGACACACAATGACCCACGCAGGACACTCATGACCCACACAGGATACTCAATGACCCACGCAGGACACTCAGGTCCCACACAGGACACTCAATAACCCACGCAGGACACTCATGACCCACACAGGACACTCAATGACCCACGCAGGACACTCATGACCCACACAGGACACTCAATGACCCATGCAGAACACTCAATGACCCACGCAGGCCACTTTATGACCCACACAGGGCACTCCATGACCCACGCAGGACACTCATGACCCACACAGGACACTCAATGACCCATGCAGAACACTCAATGACCCACGCAGGCCACTTTATGACCCACACAGGACACTCCATGACCCACGCAGGACTCTCAGGACCCACACAGGACACTCAATGACCCACGCAGGACACTCAATGACCCACGCAGGTCACTCATGGGCAACACAGGACACTCAATTACCCACGCAGGACACTCATGATCCACACAGGACACTCAATGACCCACACAGGACACTCAATGACCCACTTAGGACACTCAATGACCCACACAGGACACTCAATGACCCACGCAGGACACCCAATGACCCACGCAGGACACTCATGACCCACGCAGGACACTCAATGACCCACACAGGACGTTCATGACCCACGCAGGACACTCAAAGACCCACACAGGACACTCATGACCCACACAGGACACTCATGACCCACACAGGACACTCAATTACCAACGCAGCACACTCAATGACCCACACAGGACACTCAATAACCCACTCAGGACACTCAATGACCCACACAGGACACTCAATGACCGAAGCAGGACACTCAATGACCCACGCAGGACACTCAATGACCCACGCAGGTCACTCAATGACCCACACAGGACACTCAATGTCCGAAGCAGGACACTCAATGACCCACGCAGGACACTCAATGACCCACGCAGGTCACTCAATGACCCACACAGGACACTCAATGACCCACGCAGGTCACTCAATCATCCACACAGGACACTCAATGACCCACGCAGGACACTCAATGACCGAAGCAGGACACACAATGATACACACAGGACACTCAATCACCCACGCAGGTCACTCAATGACCGAAGGAGGACACACAATGATACACACAGGACACTCAATCACCCACACAGGACACTCATTGACCCACGCAGGACACACAATGATACACACAGGACACTCAATCACCCACACAGGACACTCATTGACCCACGCAGGACACACAATGATACACACAGGACACTCAATGACCCACACAGGACACTCAATGACCCACACAGTACACTCATGACCCACACAGGACACTCAATGACCCACACACGCCACTCAATCACCCACACAGGACACTCAATGACCCACACAGGACACTCATGACGCACACAGGACATTCATGACCCACACAGGACACTCAATGACCCACGCAGAACACTCAATGACCCACGCAGGACACTGATGACCCACACAGGACACTAAACGACCCATGCAGGACACTCAATGACCCACGCAGGACACTCATGACCCACACAGGACACTCAATGACCCACGCAGGACACTCATGACCCACACAGGACACTCAATGACCCACGCAGGAAACTCAATGACCCACGCAGGCCACTTTATGACCCACACAGGACACTCAATGACCCACACAGGACACTCAGGACCCACACAGGACACTCAATGAGCCACGCAGGACACTCAATGACCCACGCAGGACACTCATGACCCACACAGGACACTCAATGACCCACGCAGGACACTCATGATCCACACAGGACACTCAATGACCCACACAGGACACTCAATGATCCACGCAGGACACTCATGATCCACGCAGGACTTCCATGTCCAACGCAGGACACTCAATGACCCACACAGGGCACTCAATGACCCACGCAGGACACTCAATGACCCAGGCAGAATACTCATGACCCACGCAGGACACTCAATGACCCACGCAGGACACTCATGACTCACGCAGCACACTCAATAACCCACACAGGACACACAATGATCCACACAGGACACTCAATGACTCACACAGGACATTCAATGACCCACGCAGGACACTCAATCACCCACACAGGACACTCAATGACCCACACAGGACACTCATGACCAACACAGGACACTCATGACCCACACAGGACACTCAATGACCCATGCAGGACACTCATGACTCACACAGGACACACAATGACCCACGCAGGACACACAATGACCCACGCAGGACACTCATGACCCACACAGGATACTCAATGACCCACGCAGGACACTCATGACCCACACAGGACACTCAATGACCCATGCAGGACACTCAATGACCCACGCAGGCCACTTTATAAACGACACAGGACACTCAGTGACCCACACAATGCACTCAGGAGCCACACAGGACACTCTATGACCCACGCAGGACACTCAATGAACCACGCAGGACACTCATGACCCACGCAGAACACTCAATAACCCACGCAGGACACTCATGACCCACACAGGACACTCAATGACCCACGCAGGACACTCATGACCCACACAGGACACTCAATGACCCATGCAGAACACTCAATGACCCACGCAGGACACTTTATGACCCACACAGGACACTCCATGACCCATGCAGGACACTCATGACCCACACAGGACACTCAATGACCCATGCAGAACACTCAATGACCCACGCAGGCCACTTTATGACCCACACAGGACACTCCATGACCCACGCAGGACTCTCAGGACCCACACAGGACACTCAATGACCCACGCAGGACACTCAATGACCCACGCAGGTCACTCATGGCCCACACAGGACACTCAATTACCCACGCAGGACACTCATGATCCACACAGGACACTCAATGACCCACACAGGACACTCAATGACCCACTTAGGACACTCAATGACCCACACAGGACACTCAATGACCCACGCAGGACACCCAATGACCCACGCAGGACACTCATGACCCACGCAGGACACTCAATGACCCACACAGGACGTTCATGACCCACGCAGGACACTCAATGACCCACACAGGACACTCGTGACCAATGCAGGACACTCAATGACCCACGCAGGACACTCAAAGACCCACACAGGACACTCATGACCCACACAGGACACTCATGACCCACACAGGACACTCAATTACCAACGCAGCACACTCAATGACCCACACAGGACACTCAATAACCCACTCAGGACACTCAATGACCCACACAGGACACTCAATGACCGAAGCAGGACACTCAATGACCCACGCAGGACACTCAATGACCCACGCAGGTCACTCAGTGACCCACACAGGACACTCAATGTCCGAAGCAGGACACTCAATGACCCACGCAGGACACTCAATGACCCACGCAGGTCACTCAATGACCCACACAGGACACTCAATGACCCACGCAGGTCACTCAATCATCCACACAGGACACTCAATGACCCACGCAGGACACTCAATGACCGAAGCAGGACACACAATGATACACACAGGACACTCAATCACCCACGCAGGTCACTCAATGACCGAAGCAGGACACACAATGATACACACAGGACACTCAATCACCCACACAGGACACTCATTGACCCACGCAGGACACACAATGATACACACAGGACACTCAATCACCCACACAGGACACTCATTGACCCACGCAGGACACACAATGATACACACAGGACACTCAATGACCCACACAGGACACTCAATGACCCACACAGTACACTCATGACCCACACAGGTCACTCAATGACCCACACACGCCACTCAATCACCCACACAGGACACTCAATGACCCACACAGGACACTCATGATGCACACAGGACACTCATGACCCACACAGGACACTCAATGACCCACGCAGAACACTCAATGACCCACGCAGGACACTGATGACCCACACAGGACACTAAACGACCCATGCAGGACACTCAATGACCCACGCAGGACACTCATGACCCACACAGGACACTCAATGACCCACGCAGGACACTCATGACCCACACAGGACACTCAATGACCCACGCAGGAAACTCAATGACCAACAGAGGCCACTTTATGACCCACACAGGACACTCAATGACCCACACAGGACACTCAGGACCCACACAGGACACTCAATGAGCCACGCAGGACACTCAATGACCCACGCAGGACACTCATGACCCACACAGGACACTCAATGACCCACGCAGGACACTCATGATCCACACAGGACACTCAATGACCCACACAGGACACTCAATGATCCACGCAGGACACTCATGATCCACGCAGGACTTCCATGTCCAACGCAGGACACTCAATGACCCACACAGGACACTCAATGACCCACGCAGGACACTCAATGACCCAGGCAGAATACTCATGACCCACGCAGGACACTCAATGACCCACGCAGGACACTCATGACTCACGCAGCACACTCAATAACCCACACAGGACACACAATGATCCACACAGGACACTCAATGACTCACACAGGACATTCAATGACCCACGCAGGACACTCAATCACCCACACAGGACACTCAATGACCCACACAGGACACTCATGACCAACACAGGACACTCATGACCCACACAGGACACTCAATGACCCACGCAGGACACTCATGACTCACACAGGACACACAATGACCCACGCAGGACACACAATGACCCACGCAGGACACTCATGACCCACACAGGATACTCAATGACCCACGCAGGACACTCATGACCCACACAGGACACTCAATGACCCATGCAGGACACTCAATGACCCACACAGGCCACTTTATAAACGACACAGGACACTCAGTGACCCACACAATGCACTCAGGAGCCACACAGGACACTCTATGACCCACGCAGGACACTCAATGAACCACGCAGGACACTCATGACCCACGCAGAACACTCAATGACCCACGCAGAACCCTCAGGACCCACGCAGGACTCTCAATGAACTACGCAGGACACTCACGACCCACGCAGGACACTCAATGACCCACGCAGGACTCTCATGACCCACGCATGACACTCAATGACCCACGCAGGTCACTCATGACCCACGCAGCACACTCAATGACCCACACAGGGCACTCAATGACCCACTCAGGACACTCAATGACCAAAAAAGGATACTCAATGACCGAAGCAGGACACTCAATGACCCATGCAGGACACTCAATGACCCACGCAGGTCACTCTATGACCCACACAGGACACTCAATGACCCACAAAGTACACTCATGACCCACACAGGACACTCAATGACCCACACACGCCACTCAATCACCCACACAGGACACTCAATGACCCACACAGGACACTCATGACGCACACAGGACACTCATGACCCACACAGGACACTCAATGACCCACGCAGAACACTCAATGAACCATGCAGGACACTGATGACCCACACAGGACACTAAATGACCCATGCAGGACACTCAATGACCCACGCAGGACACTCATGACCCACACAGGACACTCAATGACCCACGCAGGACGCTCATGACCCACGCAGGGCACTCAATGACCCACACAGGACACTCGTGACCCATGCAGGACACTCAATGACCCACACAGGACACTCATGACCAACACAGGACACTCATGACCCACACAGGACACTCAATGACCCTCGCAGGACACACAATGACCCACACAGGACACTCAATGACCCACGCAGGACACTCAATAACCCAAGTACGACACTCAATGACCCACGCAGGACACTCATGACCCACGCAGGACACTCAATGACCCACACAGGATGCTCATGACCCACGCAGGACACTCAAAGAGCCACACAGGACACTCGTTACCCACGCAGGACACTCAATGACCCACACAGGACACTCAATGACCAATACAGGACACTCAATGACCCACGCAGGACACTCAATGACCCACACAGGAAACTCATTGCCCACGCAGGACTTCCATGATCCACGCAGGACACACAATGACCCACGCAGGACACTCAATGACCCACGCAGGTCACTCAATCACCCACACAGGACACTCAATGACCCACACAGGACACTCAATGACCCACACAGGACACTCAGGTCCCACACAGGACACTCAATGACCCACGCAGGACACTCAATAACCCACGCAGGACACTCATGACCCACACAGGACACTCAATGACCCACGCAGGACACTCATGACCCACACAGGACACTCAATGACCCATGCAGAACACTCAATGACCCACGCAGGCCACTTTATGACCCACACAGGACACTCCATGACCCACGCAGGACTCTCAGGACCCACACAGGACACTCAATGACCCACGCAGGACACTCAATGACCCACGCAGGTCACTCATGGCCCACACAGGACACTCAATGACCCACGCAGGACACTCATGATCCACACAGGACACTCAATGACCCACACAGGACACTCAATGACCCACTTAGGACACTCAATGACCCACACAGGACACTCAATGACCCACGCAGGACACTCAATGACCCACGCAGGACACTCATGACCCACGCAGGACACTCAATGACCCACACAGGACGTTCATGACCCACGCAGGACACTCAATGACCCACACAGGACACTCGTGACCAATGCAGGACACTCAATTACCAACGCAGCACACTCAATGACCCACACAGGACACTCAATAACCCACTCAGGACACTCAATGACCCACACAGGACACTCAATGACCGAAGCAGGACACTCAATGACCCACGCAGGACACTCAATGACCCACGCAGGTCACTCAATGACCCACACAGGACACTCAATGTCCGAAGCAGGACACTCAATGACCCACGCAGGACACTCAATGACCCACGCAGGTCACTCAATGACCCACACAGGACACTCAATGACCCACGCAGGTCACTCAATCATCCACACAGGACACTCAATGACCCACGCAGGACACTCAATGACCGAAGCAGGACACACAATGATACACACAGGACACTCAATCACCCACGCAGGTCACTCATTGACCCACGCAGGACACACAATGATACACACAGGACACTCAATCACCCACACAGGACACTCATTGACCCATGCAGGACACACAATGATACACACAGGACACTCAATGACCCACACAGGACACTCAATGACCCACACAGTACACTCATGACCCACACAGGACAGTCAATGACCCACACACGCCACTCAATCACCCACACAGGACACTCAATGACCCACACAGGACACTCATGACGCACACAGGACACTCATGACCCACACAGGACACTCAATGACCCACGCAGAACACTCAATGACCCACGCAGGACACTGATGACCCACACAGGACACTAAACGACCCATGCAGGACACTCAATGACCCACGCAGGACACTCATGACCCACACAGGACACTCAATGACCCACGCAGGACACTCATGACCCACACAGGACACTCAATGACCCACGCAGGAAACTCAATGACCCACGCAGGCCACTTTATGACCCACACAGGACACTCAATGACCCACACAGGACACTCAGGACCCACACAGGACACTCAATGAGCCACGCAGGACACTCAATGACCCACGCAGGACACTCATGACCCACACAGGACACTCAATGACCCACGCAGGACACTCATGATCCACACAGGACACTCAATGACCCACACAGGACACTCAATGACCCACGCAGGACACTCACGATCCACACAGGACACTCAATGACACACGCAGGACACTCAATGACCCACACAGGACACTCAATGACCCACGCAGGACACTCAATGACCCAGGCAGAATACTCATGACCCACGCAGGACACTCAATGACCCACGCAGGACACTCATGACTCAAGCAGCACACTCAATAACCCACACAGGACACACAATGATCCACACAGGACACTCAATGACTCACACAGGACATTCAATGACCCACGCAGGACACTCAATCACCCACACAGGACACTCAATGTCCCACACAGGACACTCATGACCAACACAGGACACTCATGACCCACACAGGACACTCAATGACCCACGCAGGACACTCATGACTCACACAGGACACACAATGACCCACGCAGGACACACAATGACCCACGCAGGACACTCATGACCCACACAGGATACTCAATGACCCACGCAGGACACTCATGACCCACACAGGACACTCAATGACCCATGCAGGACACTCAATGACCCACGCAGGCCACTTTATAAACGACACAGGACACTCAGTGACCCACACAATGCACTCAGGAGCCACACAGGACACTCTATGACCCACGCAGGACACTCAATGAACCACGCAGGACACTCATGACCCACGCAGAACACTCAATAACCCACGCAGGACACTCATGACCCACACAGGACACTCAATGACCCACGCAGGACACTCATGACCCACACAGGACACTCAATGACCCATGCAGAACACTCAATGACCCACGCAGGACACTTTATGACCCACACAGGACACTCCATGACCCACGCAGGACACTCATGACCCACACAGGACACTCAATGACCCATGCAGAACACTCAATGACCCACGCAGGCCACTTTATGACCCACACAGGACACTCCATGACCCACGCAGGACTCTCAGGACCCACACAGGACACTCAATGACCCACGCAGGACACTCAATGACCCACGCAGGTCACTCATGGCCCACACAGGACACTCAATTACCCACGCAGGACACTCATGATCCACACAGGACACTCAATGACCCACACAGGACACTCAATGACCCACTTAGGACACTCAATGACCCACACAGGACACTCAATGACCCACGCAGGACACCCAATGACCCACGCAGGACACTCATGACCCACGCAGGACACTCAATGACCCACGCAGGACACCCAATGACCCACGCAGGACACTCAATGACCCACACAGGACACTCGTGACCAATGCAGGACACTCAATGACCCACGCAGGACACTCAAAGACCCACACAGGACACTCATGACCCACACAGGACACTCATGACCCACACAGGACACTCAATTACCAACGCAGCACACTCAATGACCCACACAGGACACTCAATAACCCACTCAGGACACTCAATGACCCACACAGGACACTCAATGACCGAAGCAGGACACTCAATGACCCACGCAGGACACTCAATGACCCACGCAGGTCACTCAATGACCCACACAGGACACTCAATGTCCGAAGCAGGACACTCAATGACCCACGCAGGACACTCAATGACCCACGCAGGTCACTCAATGACCCACACAGGACACTCAATGACCCACGCAGGTCACTCAATCATCCACACAGGACACTCAATGACCCACGCAGGACACTCAATGACCGAAGCAGGACACACAATGATACACACAGGACACTCAATCACCCACGCAGGTCACTCAATGACCGAAGCAGGACACACAATGATACACACAGGACACTCAATCACCCACACAGGACACTCATTGACCCACGCAGGACACACAATGATACACACAGGACACTCAATCACCCACACAGGACACTCATTGACCCACGCAGGACACACAATGATACACACAGGACACTCAATGACCCACACAGGACACTCAATGACCCACACAGTACACTCATGACCCACACAGGACACTCAATGACCCACACACGCCACTCAATCACCCACACAGGACACTCAATGACCCACACAGGACACTCATGACGCACACAGGACACTCATGACCCACACAGGACACTCAATGACCCACGCAGAACACTCAATGACCCACGCAGGACACTGATGACCCACACAGGACACTAAACGACCCATGCAGGACACTCAATGACCCACGCAGGGCACTCATGACCCACACAGGACACTCAATGACCCACGCAGGACACTCATGACCCACACAGGACACTCAATGACCCACGCAGGAAACTCAATGACCCACGCAGGCCACTTTATGACCCACACAGGACACTCAATGACCCACACAGGACACTCAGGACCCACACAGGACACTCAATGAGCCACGCAGGACACTCAATGACCCACGCAGGACACTCATGACCCACACAGGACACTCAATGACCCACGCAGGACACTCATGATCCACACAGGACACTCAATGACCCACACAGGACACTCAATGATCCACGCAGGACACTCATGATCCACGCAGGACTTCCATGTCCAACGCAGGACACTCAATGACCCACACAGGACACTCAATGACCCACGCAGGACACTCAATGACCCAGGCAGAATACTCATGACCCACGCAGGACACTCAATGACCCACGCAGGACACTCATGACTCACGCAGCACACTCAATAACCCACACAGGACACACAATGATCCACACAGGACACTCAATGACTCACACAGGACATTCAATGACCCACGCAGGACACTCAATCACCCACACAGGACACTCAATGACCCACACAGGACACTCATGACCAACACAGGACACTCATGACCCACACAGGACACTCAATGACCCACGCAGGACACTCATGACTCACACAGGACACACAATGACCCACGCAGGACACACAATGACCCACGCAGGACACTCATGACCCACACAGGATACTCAATGACCCACGCAGGACACTCATGACCCACACAGGACACTCAATGACCCATGCAGGACACTCAATGACCCACGCAGGCCACTTTATAAACGACACAGGACACTCAGTGACCCACACAATGCACTCAGGAGCCACACAGGACACTCTATGACCCACGCAGGACACTCAATGAACCACGCAGGACACTCATGACCCACGCAGAACACTCAATGACCCACGCAGGACCCTCAGGACCCACGCAGGACTCTCAATGAACTACGCAGGACACTCACGACCCACGCAGGACACTCAATGACCAACGCAGGACTCTCATGACCCACGCATGACACTCAATGACCCACGCAGGACACTCATGACCCACGCAGCACACTCAATGACCCACACAGGGCACTCAATGACCCACTCAGGACACTCAATGACCAAAAAAGGATACTCAATGACCGAAGCAGGACACTCAATGACCCATGCAGGACACTCAATGACCCACGCAGGTCACTCTATGACCCACACAGGACACTCAATGACCCACACAGTACACTCATGACCCACACAGGACACTCAATGACCCACACACGCCACTCAATCACCCACACAGGACACTCAATGACCCACACAGGACACTCATGACGCACACAGGACACTCATGACCCACACAGGACACTCAATGACCCACGCAGAACACTCAATGACCCACGCAGGACACTGATGACCCACACAGGACACGAAATGACCCATGCAGGACACTCAATGACCCACGCAGGACACTCATGACCCACACAGGACACTCAATGACCCACGCAGGACGCTCATGACCCACGCAGGGCACTCAATGACCCACACAGGACACTCGTGACCCATGCAGGACACTCAATGACCCACACAGGACACTCATGACCAACACAGGACACTCATGACCCACACAGGACACTCAATGACCCTCGCAGGACACACAATGACCCACACAGGACACTCAATGACCCACGCAGGACACTCAATAACCCAAGCACGACACTCAATGACCCACGCAGGACACTCATGACCCACGCAGGACACTCAATGACCCACACAGGATGCTCATGACCCACGCAGGACACTCAAAGAGCCACACAGGACACTCGTTACCCACGCAGGACACTCAATGACCCACACAGGACACTCAATGACCAATACAGGACACTCAATGACCCACGCAGGACACTCAATGACCCACACAGGAAACTCATTGCCCACGCAGGACTTCCATGATCCACGCAGGACACACAATGACCCACGCAGGACACTCAATGACCCACGCAGGTCACTCAATCACCCACACAGGACACTCAATGACCCACACAGGACACTCAATGACCCACACAGGACACTCAGGTCCCACACAGGACACTCAATGACCCACGCAGGACACTCAATAACCCACGCAGGACACTCATGACCCACACAGGACACTCAATGACCCACGCAGGACACTCATGACCCACACAGGACACTCAATGACCCATGCAGAACACTCAATGACCCACGCAGGCCACTTTATGACCCACACAGGACACTCC